>NC_136273.1:42158044-42238689 GCF_964187855.1 Myxine glutinosa | reverse complement strand
CACTATCCATCTAAAAGCCAAATGTTCATACAATGACCAAATTGATGTCAGCCAAATCTTTTTTTTCAGGTTTTCCTGCACTTTTAAATAATTACCCCAATGGCAGGAAACGAATGCGTTTTTCACATCCACCGATTTAAATATAATTTTAATATAAATGTTTATACTATGAAGCAGTAATTAATAAAGAGACAATTATCAGCTTATATCCCTCCTAGGGCACAATTTCCGACGGTTCCTAAAGCGAGACAAACTCTAAACACGGAAATGAACCAAAAAAACCTAAATAAGTCCACAAAGCATTTCCATTTCCAATTACAGGCAAGGCATGAATGATTGGAGGGGTGTGGGAGATAATTTCCAAATGCGTGTATCTCTCCACCCTCTTTTACATGTATGGTTCAAAATGCACTTACGTGAAATACATCAATGCATTTCAGGGCCTGATGTCCAGGGCCAGATTCTATATTTATTTAAATATTTATTCTTGCTATTACCATGTTGTTTGGCCTTAGCTTGACCATCGTAGCATGGTACTGTCCTGTTGAGATCTCTCCCTTTCACCTCACCCTCTTCCTTCAGTACTATTGCTGTAAGCGTGAGCCTGTTAAAGTCGATGAAGATGAGCCGAGGAAAGTGTGCAGCTGCACATGCATTGTAACTCCCACCTAACAAGCTGCCCCAACGCGTTACACAACAACGTGGAACCTCCACCATATCTCGACGATGTCACACAAGAGTCTTGCTGTCTTCACTGTGATTCAGACACCATCAAGGGCTCACTTGGTAATAGTTCTGAAGGAGCAGTGGGCATTGGTCACACATGCTGCAAGGCTGGCTTGCCTTATTACATACATATTCCCACCATGGAACCCATGCGCAATGGTGGATGCCGAGTGCCATTTGCTTCACCTTCTAGTTACCGACAGACCTCTGACATCCGGCCTGGGTTATCAGAGATTCCTGGACAACCACAGTGTACTTCGGGCTCACTTTGGCCTCAAGTGAGCCTCTCTCGGAGCATCAGCACAGATGTGTGATGAGGTGTGATTATTTGCAAAAAGGGCCGATGAAATTGCTGAAATCTCATTCACTTTGAAATGAGTGGAAGGTTTTGTGGGGCATATCACTCTGTGTCTTCGAAAACGACATTTAGTCACTTTTGGTCCCAGCATCTTGTCTAAGGGGAAATGGGAAACATATTCTTCCAGAATATTGTACAACCAGGAATGTTAATGAAACAATAACAAAAGGTGAGCCGATTTCTTCTGAAATAAAAAAAAAACCTAAAGCAAATGTCACAAGGTATGGGTAATTTCAACGGTAAGGAACGATATGCTGCTTGCCTTTGGAAATCATATTGCAAACCTACATTTGCTGCTCACGTACAATCATCCTTTGGTAACAAGGAGACCGTATTCCATGGGGGCGAGAAAATCCTCCTTCAGAAGGTTAGAAATGCAGTGACTATTTGAGTGTCCTGGAACCAAATGCACCAGCCAACGAGTTGGGTTCTCACTGGAAATCCTGAGAGAGAGAGAGAGAGAGAGAGAGAGAGAGAGAGAGAGAGAGAGAGAGAGAGAGAGAGAGAGAGAGAGAGAGAGGAGAGAGAGAGAGAGAGAGAGAGAGAGAGAGAGAGAGAGAGAGAGAGAGAGAGAGAGAGAGAGAGAGAGAGAGAGAGAGAGAGAGAGAGAGAGAGAGAGAAAGAGAGAGAGAAACAGAGAGAGAGAGAGAGAGAGAGAGAGAGAAAGAAAGAAAGAGAAGGGCTAGGCTGGTTAAAGGAGTCGAGGGTTAATTAAAAGGTGTCAGTAATATGGGTAGCCTCATGAAAGTTCAAACGAATTTTCAATGGTGGTTGTAAAAGTAGGATTTTTAAAAGGCCAACATCACGACACTCATCCGCTGTGAATATTATTATATTACGGTATTATTATTTACTGGTCTTACCATCTTCATGCTTCGCAGACAATGAAACAAATTTATGATAAAATGTGGCATTTGCCTTTTAAGACCTTGAATGGATGGAGTAGGAATGTTATTTTTTTAAATGGGATTGTTTGGGTCAACAAGTTGCCTTTTGTGAGCGATCAATAGTACAGGAATTGTGTTGCCCACCATAAACAATTTTGAAGTGGAGTTTTAGCAAATCAGTGCAATGATGAAGAAGAGGACACTCAATTCATAAAATGTACTTTGACAATCTGCTTTGCTGCAACTAACAAGATATCCTCAGGGTGTTATGGACCCTGTATAATTTGAGATACCAATGAATTGAAAATCGTTTATTGTACAGTATATATACAGTTGATTTATGGAGGATGAATATCTGTCCCACATCGTCTATTAACCCGAAATTCCCAACATATTTTAAAGTCAAAATGTAATAAAACAATGAGATGAAAATGATTTGTGCCAGTAATTCCTTGTGTAGATAGGCCTTGCTGTTTATTTTTACATCTATGCTTAAATCGACTTTGTGTGTGTGTGTGTGTGTGTGTGTGTGTGTGTGTGTGTGTGTGTGTGTGTGTGTGTGTGTTTTGAATGTAGTTTGCATAACCAGAATATATATATATATATATATATATATATATATATATATAGATATATATGTACAGTCACGTGAAAAAGTAAGTACACCCCATGTAAAGTTTTGACTTTTTCAACATATTTCAACATACAGCTATTTGATCTTCATTTCAACAATATTGAAAGATAAAGGTGATATAATATAACAAATATCATGAAACATTTACATTTTGTAGTCCATTGTATAATTTAAATAAACATAAATGCAAATTTCGCCTGTGGACAAAGTAAGTACACCCTTGGCCCTAATAGGTGGTATTGCCCCCTTTGGCAGAAACGACCTCAAGTAGGCGTTTCTTATAACTGTCTACCAGTCTCTGACATCAACTGGGAGAAATTTTTGCCCACTCCTCCATGCAGAATTCTTTCAGCTGTGCGATGTTTGAGGGGTTTCTTGCATGCACAGCTCGTTTCAAATCCCCCCACAACATCTCGATGGGATTTAGATCCGGGCTTTGACTTGGCCATTCCAGAACCCTCCATTTCTTTCTTTTCAGCCATTCCTTGGTGGATTTACTGGTATGTTTAGGGTCATTGTCATGTTGCAAGGTCCACCTTCGGTTGAGCTTCAACTTTCCGACAGATGGCCTCACATATCCTCAAGCACCCTCTGGTACAATGAAGAATTCATAGTGGATTCTATGATGGTGAGCTGCCCAGGCCCTGATGCAGCAAAGCTGCCCCAAACCATAATATTTCCACCACCATGCTTTGCAGTTGGTATCAGGTTCTTGTGGTCAAATGCTGTCTTTGGTTTTCGCCAAACATGTCTTCTGGTACTGTGGCCAAATAGCTCTACTTTTGACTCATCTGTCCAGAGCACATTGTTCCAGAAGTGCTGGTCTTGGCCTAAGTGTTTATTGGCAAACTTTAGTCTTGCCCTGATGTTCTTTCTGGACAGCAAAGGTTTCCTCCTGGCACACCTCCCATGTCGATCAAATTTGTAGAGCCTCTTTCTAATGGTAGACTCGTGCACTTTGACATCAACAGTGGCAAGAGCTACCTGTAGGTCCCGTGATGACATTCTGGGGTTCTTAGAGACTTCTTTCAGCATCTTGCGGTCTGCTCTCGGGCTGAACTTGCTGGGGCGGCCTGGCCTGAACAAGTTGGCAGTTGTTTGGAATCTTCTCCACTTGTAGATGATCTTCCGGACAGTCGAATGATTGATTTCAAATTGTTTGGAGATCTTTTTAAATCCCTTCCCTCGTAGGCATCCATAACCTTCTTTCTGAAGGCCTCAGAGAGCTCTTTTGATATAGGCATGGTGACGCCACACACTTCAACAACAAAGAGCAAACCAAACTAAATGTCTGAGGTTTAAATAAGACAGGTTCCTCCAAGATCCTCTCTAACGATGTTCTAATCATTTGCACCTGAGTTGGTGCACCTGATTTTAATTTTAGGTATTTGAAGTAGTGATAAATGTAGGGGTGTACTTACTTTTTCCACATGCGAAATTGCATTTATGTTTATTTAAATTGTACAATGGACTACAAAATGTAAATGTTTCATGATATTTGTTATATTATATCACCTTTATCTATAAATATTGTTGAAATGAAGATCAAATAGCTGTATGTTGAAATATGTTGAAAAAGGCAAAACTTTACATGGGGTGTACTTACTTTTTCACGTGACTGTATATATTAGGACCAATATATATATATTGATATATATATATATATATATGTTATATATATTACCAGGATGTGAGTTTGAGTCGGTGTGAGGGTTGCATATCCATCAGAACCGGATGGCTTGTGTGCGTAAGGTGGGTGCGGAGGAGGTACAGCAACCCAGTGCCTTTGAAAAGGGGACACGTACGACGTCCGGGAGAAACAGCCAGGTAGCAAGCCACAGTGTTGTATTTCCTGGGGTTGTACTTAAGCAGGGAAAGGATGCGAGGAAGAGAGTGAAATGGCCAGGTATGGGAGGAAGGGGAGTATGGGGGAGAATGGATGGAGTGGTGTGTGGGGAGCTTCAGCGGTTGAAAGGAAGGGTGGAAGATCGATTGAGAAAGATGAATGAGATTGTGTTTGAGTATGAGTGTGTCATGTTTGGAGTGAAAGAGTGTGCAGAGAGGGGTGAGAAGCAGGCACGTTTGAGCAGGAGGCAGATGGAGATCCATGAGTTGAGAATGGAGTTGAGGAGCTTGAATGGAAGATGGAAGAGGGCAGAGGAATGGGCTTGAGGTGTTGACGAAGCAGGTGAGGGTTAGGTTGTTGAAGTTGGAGAGTGGAAAGGATGAAGAGGCGAATAAAGGAGAGGCAGAGGAAGAGAAAGAGGTTCTTTGAGAATCCTTTTCAGTTTATGAAGGATCTGTTGGAGCAGTCTCTATTTGGTGTACTGAAGGTACCGAAGGAAGAGTTGGAAGGTCACCTGCGTGTCACGTATGCAGACACAAGGAGGAGCGAAGTGGTGGAGGACATCGAAGGCTTGGTGAGACCAACAGAGCCAGGTGTTCCATTTAATTTGTCAGAGCCAAAGATGTCTGAGGTTGAGGCAGTTTTGAGGAAGGCACAGGCGGCTTCGGCTCCAGGACCAAGTGGAGTGCCATACAAGGTGTGTCGGAGTTGTGAAGGCACCAGGCAGTGTCTGTTTAAGGCTCTGAATGGAGGCAAGGTGGTATGGAGGCAAAGAGTAGTGCCCAGTCAATGGACTAGGGCGGAAGGAGTTTATATTCCAAAGCAGGAGGAGGCTGTGACACTGGAGCAGTTTAGACCAATATCATTGCTCGATGTCGATGGGAAGATATTGATGAGTGTCTTTGCGGCACGGCTCTCAGGCTTCATCAGAGAGAATGGTTTTGTGGATGGTTCTGTGCAGAAGGCCGGAATACCAGGATCACCAGGATGCATTGAACACTCGGCAATGGTCTGGCAAGTGTTGCAGGAGGCAAAGAGGCAAAGGAAGGATGTTGCATGGTGTGGCTGGATTTGGAGAATGCATATGGGTCAGTGCCACATGCCTTGATCAGGTATGCCATGGATTTGCTTTTGGGTGCCACAGAGATTTAGGGATTTTTTTATGGCATATTATGATCAGTTTTGGATGCGGTTTGCGACACAGTCCTATGTAACAGAGTGGCAGAAGTTGGAAGTGGGGATCCCGATGGGATGCACCATCTCCCCTATTTTGTTTGTGCTAGTTATGGAGTTGTTGATATGTGCAGTGAGTGGACATGGGAAAGCAGTGGAGCTAGCCCCTGGTCCGACCGAGTTTGCCAGCAATGTTTGCTTTCATGGATGACCTGACAGTTGTCCAACAGTCTGCTGATGCAGCAGTAGAGGTACTGGGACGACTGGAAAGGTTGATGCGGTGGGAAAGAATGGGCTTCAAAGCAAGAAAGTCGAGGAGTGTGGTAGTGAGACGAGGAGTGGTGGATAATATGCACAGGTTTGAGCTGGGAGGGGAGGTGGTTCCATCATTGGTAGAGGCCCCTGTGAAGAGTTTGGGAAGAAGGTATACAGTGGAGTTGAATGATGTGGGAAGGGTGGAGCAGGTGAGGAACAAGCTTTTGAGAGGTTTGAAGAGGATTGATGGATGTGGTTTGCCAGGTAGGTTGAAGGTATGGTGTTTGAAGTTTAGATTAATGCCATGAGTATTGTGGCCATTGATGATGTATGATATTGCGATTGGGCATGTAGAGAGGATGGAAGTTGTGGTGAGCGGGTTTGTAAGGAGGTGGTTGGGAGTGCCATGTTGTTTGACGAACATTGCCTTTCATGGTCAGGGTGGAAAACTACGGTTTCCCTTGACATCATTAACTGAGGAGGTAAAGGTGGTGAGGGTGCGGGAGTTCATGATGTTGCGGGATTCAAGTGATTCAGTGGTAAAGAATGCTCTCCCAGAGAATAAGGGAAAGTCGGAAGTGGAATGCAAGAGCAGAGGTGGATGAGATGGAGGAGCGGTTGCAACAGGAGGAGGTCGCAGGGAGGGTACAGCACTGGGAGCATGGCTTGGGGTGGATGAAGCATTAGCGATTGGAAAAGGCATGTGTGAAAGAGAGGAGGAAGATGGTTGAGAGGGAGGTGAGAAGAAAGGAGGAGGAGGGGAGATAAGTGAAAGCAGTCGGACAGGGACAGCAAGGTGCTTGGATGGGGAGGGAAGATGTGAAGGTGAGGACATTGAAGTGGCAAGAGATTTGGAGGATGGAGCCAATATTGTTGAGCTTCCATCAACAGTAAACTTGAGATTGTGGGGGTTGTTGCAGGAGGGGAGATGTTATTTGTGTGGAGGTTTGGGAATGGTGCAGCATGCACTGAGTGCATGTTCAGTAGCAGTGGCAGCAGGAAGATACAAGTGGAGGCATGATCAGGTGCTGGCGGTAGTAGTGCAGATGGTGCAACAAGAGGTGTTGAGGTCGAGAGAAAGAAGAGTGGAGAAGGAGACTGATGGGGGAGAGGTGTGGTTTGTCAAAGAGGGCCAAGTGGTAAGAGGTGGAAAGAGGAGGAGGAGGAGGTAGAAAGCAAGAGGGCTGTCAGATGCTTGTGATTGGCAGGTGGCGGCGGACCTGAAGCCACAATTGGTATTCCCAGTGGAGATCTGTGTGACAAGGTTGCGGCCTGACATTTTCATCTGGTCAGGTGCAACGAGACAGGTCATCTTAGGGGAATTGTCTGTACCCTGGGAAGAGAACATGGAGGTGGTGCAAGATAGTAAAGTACAGTGAGCTGGAGGCAGAGTGTCGGGAGAAGGGTTGGCGAGTTTATTGTCAGCCATTTCAGGTGGGGTGTAGGGGGTATATTGGCAAATCCTTTTCTGCATTTTTTGCTAGGCTGGGAGTGTGTGGGACAGAAAGAAGGAGCATGTGTGACAAAGTTGCCCAGGTTGTCTTGAAAGGCTCACTTTGGATATGGAGGAAGATTATGGAGGCACGTCAAACGGTGTTGGTTGTGGGTGGTGGTTCATTTCAGTCTGAAGGGGTATTGACTGAGCGTGGAAGAGAAATGGAGATGTGTGTGTGTGTGTGTGTGTGTGTGTGTGTGTGTGTGTGTGTGTGTGTGTGTGTTGCAGGAGTGGGTGTGTGTGTTGCAGGAGTGGGTGTGGTTTTGCTTTGATGTGTATTTGTTTGAGTGGTGCATGTTGTAAGGGTGGTGGTGTTTTTTTTTTTTGTTGTTGGTTTTTTTTTTGTGGTGTGTGAGTGGATGAGGGAGGGGCTGTGAATTCTGGGAGAGGAGGCGGTTTTGTTTTTGTAGTCTGTGTTCTCACTGGCTAGGGGTGGGGGTAAGTATGCATCTGGGTGTTGCTGCTGCATGTTGACGCGTATGTGCCCCTGCTGCCCCACCTTAGCTGACCATATCGAGGTTGAAGGGCCGAAACATGGGATGATGCTGAGGACCTTGACTGAGGACCTGGTCAGTGAGGCACACTTGTGACCATGTGTGTTTTGAAATTATATATATATATATATAATTATTAGATAATTATATATATATATATGCTGCGTTATAAAATATATATATTAGATCTTGGCGAAAATGGAAAAACCTGTATCACGATAATGGACCTCATTATCATGGTTATTGCGATAATATAAATAAAAGTTTTCGGAGGTGAAAAATAGGGGTGGAAGAATAAATTGTAGCCTAAACAATAGGTTTTTCTCTCCATTTTATGTAGAGAAAACCTAATAATGCAATTTGTGCCTTGTGAACCATGTAATATACAATAATAATCCACATATAAACAAACTGAATAGCCATGAAGTTACATGTGTTCGTACTCTTTATTTCATAACTCTGTTGCAATTTGTTTAAAGTCAAACCTCATTTTACCTGGACGAAATCACATTGTTCCATTTGCCAAGGGACTGGACGAGCAGTTTGCAAAGCGGTTGATATGGAACGTCTGGCTTGGCAAGCGATAGCAAGCTGCTTGCTGACGGAACACACCATTTGTGAAGAAAGTCATATATGATGATCTTCACTCTTCGGGCATTTAAAATTACGCATTTGATGTTGAACTTCGCAAATAATAAATGCCAGGAAATTCCACGGTGTGCCAAAAATGTAATAAATAAATGAATCGCCATCTTTCCTGCTCCGTTTGTTCCAACGATAGTGTGGAAAGTTTCGTCTTCCTGCGTTATAAAATTGAAGTGACTGGAGCATGTGGACGTGAAATGTATTAACAGAGATGTGACAAACCAAACCAAGAGGAGACTGGTGAATGCTCTGACATTTCCAGTTGCAATGTATTGATGAGTCGTGAACAGTGAAAAAGAAACAAAGGATATTGAGGTTTTGAATGTTGTGTTGGAGATTAATTTTAATTCCATGGATTGTAACGAGAACGCCACTCAGTAGAGCGCATACTCCCGCCGTGGGTCAAGTTGGAATAGTACGATTTCACAAAAGCTTGAGGGAGTAGTTCAGTGACAACACAAGACAAGACAACACAAGACAGACACTGCACATATATATATATATATATATATATATATATTTAGAATACATAGAAGATAATGTTTAAAAAAAACAAGGCAATTTCACTTACATTTTCGGATTCAGCGTTCAATTCTATATAAGTGAGTGTATTTTGAGGCATGTGAGACTTCAAATAAAATAGTAAGCCAGGAAAAACGTTCGTTTCATTCCTTAGGGATACAACATGTAAAACTGGGCCAAACGTGAAAACAAAACTCGCTCATTTTAAGTCGTACAAGCTAATGCGACCACTCATTCTTCTGGGAAGAATCCCGTGCACATGCTGGTTACACTTATAAGTCACCTAAGTCTTTACAAGTTCATCAGATACTGACACCGCGATTGATATTCGCTGAGCCCTGAGGTAAATGTTGATATCTCTTCTGAGGTTAAAAAAAAAAAAAACGTTTTAAAGCATTATACGTATCAAACGATACATTTTATGAAATGGGGAAACCTAATACACACTTTGGTGGTTTTAAAATGACAGAATATGTCTTTATTAGAAAAAAAATTTAACATTGAATACGACGCTGCTAAACAATACACCGCTATAACGCATAACCACGAGTTTAAACTACATTTACAACAAATATGAAAACTATTTTCATGTCAATGTTAAATATAGAATATATAGAAGATAATGTAAAAAAAAAATGAGCCCTATCTTCCAATGGTAAAAAATTCAGCAAAAAAATTCCTGGATCCGAAATAATATCCTGAGGTTCACCAAAAACTAATCAATTCTTCCTTATCCCAAGGGCAATCATCCCACCAAATTTCATCCAAATCCGCTCAGAACTTTTCCAGATATCTTGTTCACAAACACACGAACACACACACACACACACACACACACACACACACACGGACGGACACGATCGAATGCATTATTCCCTGGCGGGAGTAATAAGAACGAACAAATCAGTGCTTGAATAAATTAGACCGCTTTGTACATTAGAAGCGGTGATGGTAAAACAGAAACTGTCATACTTTGGACACAACATGCATGCAGAAAAGGAAAGTCTGGAGAATGAAACCATGTTGGGTATGGTTGAGGGAAGAAGAGGAAGAGACAGGTATTGTTTATACTTGATTGTTTGGATAAAAGCTGCATCCAGGATGTCTCTTCCAGGGCTTCGGAAAGCTGTGCAGGATAGGGATGATTGGAGAAATCTGATCATGAATGTCACCCAAA
Organism: Myxine glutinosa; assembly: GCF_964187855.1. NCBI lineage: Eukaryota > Metazoa > Chordata > Myxini > Myxiniformes > Myxinidae > Myxine > Myxine glutinosa. Next base: position 42,228,477 of record NC_136273.1, on the reverse strand, counting down.
GTCAGCCATGACTAGTATTAGCTTTGGCGTGTGGACGAGCGACTGTTGGCCGATGCACCACCCATGTGGAAGTACATCCACATTTTTTTCCAAATCTCCCTTGGGCAAGTATTAAACAATGCTAACGACCCTTAGGAATTGGGTTATGCATCAAAACAAGGTCACAAATGGGTCTTAAGTGGGCTGGTGGCCACATCCCACATCGCACTTGAAACCATGGCTGGGAGAAATGACATATGAGGAGGAACCAATAAACAAAGAATAAATGAACCATTTACAATCCACATATAATGTGATAATTGCCAGAAAATTGGACAGGTAATGGGATTCATCAATCATATGTGAAAACTCATTTAAGCACCTGTATTAGCTTAATATCATTGCCGCTTACATGGAGGCCCAGCAAGTCGAGACGACTTTGATGTGTTATGTGGCGACGTCTGATCTGTGGGGGACGCGATAAGCATATAATGCCTTAAGCATGTCGGGTTTCCTCAAAAACTTCTTCCAGTTTAGTAGTGATTGTTTAAAGAGGTAATCGTACATTGGACAGAATTGACTGAATCGTTTGTGGTTATAATTTTTTTTTTTGCATCTGGTTGGTGGGCTACATGAAATGCCACGCTCAGGTATTTATACACCTTAACACAGAATTTGTGCAAGGTGGGAAACCCCCTTGGGGAGGGGGGGGCAAAGTAAGTTGCAACAACTTCCGTCGTGTGACCCTTAGTCTCTCTGGCAGGTTTGACTAAGATTGAATGAGTAACGACCAAACAAGAAGACGACATGCAGAGCACGATACTTGCAAATTCCCCCACTCCCCAAAAAAGGTTACCATTGATCCAGCAAATTGTCAATTTCATCAAGATTAAAATTGACGATCTTGATCAAAGCTCGGGTCAATATGATGAAAAGTGATGATTTTTCAGATGAAAATTGATCATTTTAGAAGTTTGCTCTGGAGTTGACCTTTGACCTCAATAATAGTTGGTTTCCCAATTCAGTGACTCAATGTGCAAATATTGTTCACCTTTCAAGTCAATCGGATGAAAATTGATGGTTTTTCAGATGAGAATTGATGATTTTGGAAGTTTGACCTTGAGTTGACCTTTACCTTTTGACCGCAAATAGTTGGTTTCCAATTTAGTGACTCGATATACAAATGCTGTTCAATTTTTAAGTCAATTGGATGAAAAATGGCGATTTTAGAAATTGGACCTCCAGATAACCTTTGATCTCAAAATCAATGGGCTTCTCAATTGTGACGACCACTACAACTTGGTGAAGTTTCATGACGATCGGTTTAAAACTGTGACCTGCAGGCGAGTGACAAACAGATGAAAAATAAACAGACAGAATAACAAACGCAACCGACCAATATACTTGAAACATCTTCGATTTTTTTTTTGTATACTGAATCGAGGCTCGCTAAAGAGCTAACATTTATTTCACAAACAAATCAACCAGACAAACAAAATATATAAAAAGAGGGAGAGGAAGACAAGATGGGGAGAGAAGGGGAAGCACACAAACACAACATTTGAGAGCAGGGAGAAGTGTGGGAGGGAGAGGGCTTGGGGGGAGGAGGCGTGGGAAGGGGGGGGGGTGGGGGGAGAGAGGTATAAAACACAATTTGTTTTGCAAGTAATGAATGATTCGCAGCCAGACAGACACCAAATTGCATATTGTAGTATCGTAAGCAAGGGCGGATCCGGTCTCGGGTGAAATTTTACCCGTTTCCCGGAAAGCTTCCAAGGGCAAATAAACCCTGTATCTCCGCACGTGTCCACTTTTATTCCCGAGGTGACCGTTCATTTCCACTCACGTGCCAGTGTGGGAGGTCAATGAAGGAGTGTTTTTGTTTTGCCAAACCATAAGCAAATAAATGTCAATTTGCATCATCGATGATCTGCTCTACTCTTTTTATTACTTACTCGTGATCTGGTGTTGTCGCTGTGGGGGTGAGTAGGTGTGTGTGTGTGTGTGTGTTTGTTGTTACCCTCGCCAGAGGAGAGGGTATTGCATTTGAGTCCGTTTGTTTGTCTGTCTGTCTGTCCGCACAGAATAAATACGATTTTCTCTGCAACCGTTGGTCCGATTGACAGGAATTTTTCACCATAGGTGCAACTCCACCTGTACAATTTTCTAATGATAATTATGATGTCATCAGTCATGTGGTTCGGCCGCCATCTTGGAAAAACCGAAAAACTTTGTACCTCTATATCTCCGAAAGTGCTGAACAGAAAAAAATTGAGACATGGCTCATTGTAAAGAACTCTCCATGGGGAATAAAATATGTTAATGATGATGTCATAGGTGCCTCCATTATGACGTCATAATTCGACAAGTACAAAAATTCATCCGATGAAGATGAAATTTCTTGAGCATAATCTAGGAATAAATTAGTTTAGAAAAAGACTAATGATGACGTCATCGGTCACGTGGTTCGGCCGCCATATTTGATTTAACACAAAGCCTTAAAAACCACTGAAAATACATCCTGGCGAGGGTTTGCAATCTCCGATTGCTCTTTTTCTTGTTGTTTATGTGTTTCCGGAGCACGGACATGGCTCGTGTCTGGGTTGGACATGATGAGTACACACACACATATAAACAAAGAATTCCTCTGGGGGTAGAGGGATTGTGCCCTTGACATGACCCTGAGTACCCACAGCATGTATGCAAAACTTGGTGGTGATTGGTCCAGGGGTGTGGATTCTTACTATAATTCACCAAATGTCTGTCTGTCCGTCCGTTCCCAGGTACCGCAAAAACGGCTGAACTGATGGCAACGAAATTTTGGGTGGGTAATCCTGGGACCCCCTGGAGTAAAATAGGCCATATTGTTTTTCAAATTTTTCCAATTTTCCAAACACGATGGAATAATATTTACCGATATGAACAGTGATGCGGCTTTTATTGAAATTCTACAAATAGTTTAGATTTTGATGATTTGCGTGTGATATGATTTAACGGATGTTTATATAAATCGTTTAAAATATAAAAAAGCCTTCGATTTCCGATATTTTGCCTTTTCATGTGGGCCTCCAAATTGAAGCCCCGCCCGTAGGGTGGGAACCGTTGCTGGTGAATATAAATCAAAGAAAAGGCTTCACACACACACACACACACACACACACACACACACACACACACACACACACACATTGATTTTTTCTTCTTCTGCTCTTCCGTCTCCACTCCTTTCCTCTCCGCTCCCCCTTCTTTCCTCTGCTTTCCTCTTTTCATAATACAAAATTAAATGATGCATTGTTTACAACAAGTGAATTGTGGATAAAACAGATATGGGCTAAATGGACTCTTCCTTTTGTGTGGTTACCTTGCATGCAAGGAGCTGAGTACACTTCTACTAATTACACCATCATGGTGAAAGAGAATGTATAGATAAATAATGCCAGAGGCACAATAAAAGAAAAGGGAAGACACAAAAAAAAAGAGTGAAAGTCGTTTAATGGATGGAGTTGTGGTTGTACGTGTGATGAGAGTGAAAACTGTGGAATCACAAAATGATGGACTCATCATAGAAATACTGTCAACAAGTACTCGCTATAATGATCCATTGGGACAAAGAAAGAACAAGAACACGAGAAGACAAAAAAAGCAGACAACAAAATAAAAGGTCCACTATTATTTGAACCAACACCAAAGCTACAGAACTTTCGCATAAAAGACAATCTTAACGATTCCAAACTCGGTTGTTTACGAAGGGACTTTGTTGTCTCATGGCTCAATCAGGAAGCAGTGCAATTCGCCTTTTAAAGATTTGAGAGATTGATGAAAGCCTCGCTCGTGAAGCAGTGTCGTTTTGTGTCGGCAGACAAATGGTGCGATTGATTGATGGTAATTAGGCCACACACTTTCACTCCGAATCTATCATTGGGCTGACAGCATAGTTTAAAGGTACGCACACTCGCCTACAAGCTGTCTTCCCTAGGTTTGAATCCTGACCCAGCTATAAACTGTCATCCTGGTGTTACACAGGCAGGGTGATTCATCAATGTGTGTGCTGTCCCCCGATGGATGTTAATTGGGCATCCCATATGCTAGCATTCGTTGGTGGACTTTAAAGATCCCACAGTGTCATTCTCGAAGAGTCGGCGGCACCATGAATAAATTCAAAATTCCTGCCCTAACCAGCAGAGGGCGTTGCATGGATCAACGGCACAGCCGCACCCTCAGCCAATAATGCTACCCCGCATCCTTCTGCTGCATACGAACGAAGAAGAAGAATCTATCGTTAATAATTGCTTTTCTATTGATACATCGGTGAGTGAGCTCAGTTCTACACATTGGGCTCAGCTCAGCTCTTACAGACAAGATGGATTTCTGAGAAATGTGAATGTTGTGCATTTTTGGGTAAAAGTTGGGAACCTCACTTTTTAACATAATTAGGGTATGCTAAATTCGATTAACCCGGTTCCCAAGGCAAATTTTGAGTTTTCCACCTTCTAATTAGCATAAACAAAATGGCCGCCAAATTGCCATTTTTGGACAATTTCTTTGAACAAGCATTTATATATCATGTATATACAAGCAGCTCTTTAACTTTAAAACTTTTACCCCAAAATGCACATATAAGCTTATACATGGCCTTTTTTCATAAATACGTCTAGTCTATATTATGGTTGGCGACATATTGAAAGAGACATTCAAACTGATATTGAAATTGGACACTATAAAATGGGAAATGGTTTTAATAAGACAATGTTTCATACAATCATTTATTCTAAAGTTAAGTATACATGGACATGAAGCACAAACATTCAGGAATGTCACACATGTTGTTTTGCCAAACTACATCAAATTCATACAAGGGGTCTGATCATCACTCTGTTGCTGATAGGCACACATTGATGTGCACCTCAACTCTGAATAGCGACACATGCAGCGTCGAGTCTTGCATTGCTTCTGGCATGCACAGCAAATCATCTCGAGGCAACTTTCCGGGATTGGACTCGGTGACATCAGAATAGGCTCTAGTCCTGAATCACCACGTTTCACTCCCTTTTACACAAGTGCAGGAAGGTCAGGTATGGCACAATGAGCATTTCTCCATACCATGGCTTGATAGTGTACTCGCATCAAATGGAAATTAAGAGCATCACTTGTCGGTGACATTGCTTCTGGTTTACCAGTCTTGGAGAACAACATATGTGGTGCTGAATCAACAGAGGAACCCTCAAAATTCTCAAAATTCGGTTTGGGAACCGGGTCAATCGAATTCAGCATACCCTAGTTATGTTAAAAAGTGAGGTTCCCAACCTTTACCCAAAAATGCACCATGAAGCTTACAAATGGCCTTTTTCCATAAACCCGTCTAGTCTATTATAGTGAGGCTTAAGTCAGGAAATCATTTTTACTAGCCGAAACCCGTGGAACATCCACGGAAGGGGAGGATGTGGTGTATGGATAGAGTGTACCATTATGGATGGCATAGGGGATTTGCTTGTCCGAGTAAGAGTTAGGAAGAAAGATGAGAATGAAGAGTGCGTATATGAACAACGATCGCCGACACCGGCACAAATGCATGCTCTGGATTGTCCACTCAGTGGACGGCTTGCTGTCCCCTTCGACTGTCCAATCAGCGGACGGCTTGCTTCGCCTTCGCCCAGCAGACGCCAATACGATGGCGTCGTAAGATGGCGTCATATCGGCAGTTAATCGGATGCTTTTTGGCCCCAACGTCGGCTAATTCAGCATTTTCGAGTATGGCTGTATGTGATAAACAAAGAGCGCGGTTCGTAGATCGTAAATCCATTAGTGCCGTGGGCATCGGGTCACTGGGTGCGGCGTAAAAGGGATAACAAAGTCGAGTCCTTACGCTATTATTATATAGATTACTCAGTGATAAAAAAAGGATTCTTTCTGTAAATCTCTTCAATTGGAGTACATAAAAGGCTTGTACGTATTCTTGACTTTCGATGGAGGTTTTAATAAGTAGATGCATGTTCAAAGTGTTTAAATTACAAATAATGTCAGAAATGGTTTGTATATAAATATAGTTGTATAAAACATGTAAATGGGTCTTTGTATTTGCGGGTGGTTGACCGAATGAGGGGTCTGGCCTGCAGTCGAGGAGGTGTGACGCGTGAGGAGGAACGATTGATGTCGGATTCCAGGGACTCAGCCGTTTCTATGGTGACATGACCGACAGCAGGCTGTGCGGTAGTACCAATGGCCACAGAGTTTCACCTTGATCACCAGGGCGCAGTTTGCAGAAGCCTTGTCTTGGCAGCGATCTTCTAAACAGGGTGGGCCACAGGGACACAAAGACAGAAGGTGTTACCGAAAAGATTACGAACCACATCACCTGAAAGGTTTCTGTCAGGCCGAGCACTGTTTTTGGTCCACTTCCGGCACCACAATGGAGCATAGGCACCCGCGGAACTACGTAACTTCCGGTTAGTGCACCCTTCGCGACAACAGTCACGTGATTGGATACGTTGAAAACAAACCACAAAAGGGCACGTGTTTCGGCTTACTTCCGGTAGTCTCGCCCTCACCCATATTTGGATTTGACTCCGTAAATTATTTGCACCAAATACTTCTTTCTGGTTCAATGATTTCCTCATGAAATTTTACTTTCATTTCGAACAAACCAATTGTCACATTTTTATTCAGAAGGTAACTGTGAATGTTACAAATTACCATTGTCAGCGATTTATAAATGCTTACAGGAACCGGAAATCTGCCATTGGCCACAAACACTTGATTGCTCATTGGCTGGAACTTCATAATGGGATTTTTTTTTTTTGTTGTATGCAAGATCGACGCTCGTGTAAAAGCTAACATTAATCACGAGAAGGCAAACTGACACATAAAACATAAGATAAAGGGAGCGGGAGACAAGATGGGGAGAGAGAGGGAAGCACACAAGTACAACATTTGAGAGCAGGGACATCAGGAGATCTGTGGGAGAGAGAGGGGTTGGGGGGAGGACGCACGGGAAGGGGGGGGAGAGGTATAAAACACATTGACACTGCTAGGACTTCCAGGACAGAAGTTGGTATTTCAAAAACGTGGATCTGGGGTGAATTAGCGGGGGTCGAAAAGATCAAGGTTTTGGATGGGGGAAGATAAGAGATGGTGGTGAACAGCTGTTTTAAAGACCTGGAGGGAGGAGTGGGATTGACGAGAGTGAGGGAGTTTGAGTGAGGGAGTTTGAATAAAGGAATGAGGGAGTGAGGATCGACTTGGAACCAAGGAAATGGTTTTAAAATGAGGCATCAAGAGTGAAGTTTTTGCAGTGGAAATTCAGGCAGCGTGAGATGGCTGATAATTAACGATAAATTATTCAAGATGATTATATTTAAACATTATGAAGAGCATGTGGTTCACATGAAAGAGTGGTAAAGGAAGACTCACACGGAGGCCCGTGTCATGTGACGTCACCATGGGGATTTACCACAAACGGCAGTGTGCACTGGTCACGTTAATAAACACCTGGTGTTGATGATGTGTTTTATTTTTGTGGCCAAACACATTTAATTGGAAAGAGAATTCTGGGTGAAGTTATGGCTCTCTTGCTTAAGGTGAGGTGGGACCAGGTGGAGGTAGGGGGCTGTGGAGGTATACATTTGCCATTGCATAATTGATGCACAGCCTGACAGGACATTCGCTTCTGAGCTGTCTATCCTGGATTTGAATCTCAACAACTATAAACTCTCATCCTGGTGCTTCGTATGAAGGGCAAGGCATCAATGTGTGCGTCATTTATCGGCGTCAAACGGGAGGACCCATCTGCTGGCATTGGTTGGTGGATGTTAAAATTCCCAGTGTTTTTTAAGAGGGAGGAGTAGACGAGTTATCTCCGTCACCTGCAACCAATTACAAATTCCTGCTCTGACTGACTGTTGGGAAAGCAATGGCAAACCACCCATCATAACCAAACAACCCATCATACCCAAACCACCCATCATACCCAAACAACCCATCATACCCAAACAACCCATCATAACCAAACCACCCATCATACCCAAACCACCCATCATACCCAAACCACCCATCATACCCAAACCACCCATCATAACCAAACCACCCATCATACCCAAACCACCCATCATACCCAAACCACCCATCATACCCAAACCACCCATCATAACCAAACCACCCATCATAACCAAACCACCCATCATACCCAAACCACCCATCATACCCAAACCACCCATCATACCCAAACAACCCATCATAACCAAACAACCCATCATACCCAAACCACCCATCATAACCAAACCACCCATCATAACCAAACCACCCATCATAACCAAACCACCCATCATACCCAAACCACCCATCATACCCAAACCACCCATCATAACCAAACCACCCATCATACCCAAACCACCCATCATACCCAAACCACCCATCATACCCAAACCACCCATCATAACCAAACCACCCATCATAACCAAACCACCCATCATACCCAAACCACCCATCATACCCAAACCACCCATCATAACCAAACCACCCATCATAACCAAACCACCCATCATAACCAAACCACCCATCATACCCAAACCACCCATCATAACCAAACCACCCATCATAACCAAACCACCCATCATACCCAAACCACCCATCATACCCAAACCACCCATCATACCCAAACAACCCATCATAACCAAACCACCCAGAATAACCAAACCACCCAGTATAACCAAACAACCCAGAATAACCAAACCATCCAGTATAACCAAACAACCCAAAATAACCAAACCACCCAGTATAACCAAACAACCCATCATAACCAAACAACCCATCATACCCAAACCACCCATCATACCCAAACCACCCAGTATAACCAAACCACCCATCATAACCAAACCACCCATCATACCCAAACCACCCATCATAACCAAACCACCCAGTATAACCAAACCACCCATCATAACCAAACCACCCATCATACCCAAACCACCCAGTATAACCAAACCACCCATCATAACCAAACCACCCAGTATAACCAAACCACCCATCATACCCAAACCACCCATCATACCCAAACAACCCATCATAACCAAACAACCCATCATAACCAAACAACCCATCATACCCAAACCACCCATCATACCCAAACCACCCATCATACCCAAACAACCCATCATAACCAAACAACCCATCATACCCAAACCACCCATCATAACCAAACCACCCATCATAACCAAACCACCCATCATAACCAAACCACCCATCATAACCAAACCACCCATCATACCCAAACCACCCATCATACCCAAAACAACCATCATACCCAAACAACCCATCATAACCAAACCACCCAGAATAACCAAACCACCCAGAATAACCAAACCACCCAGTATAACCAAACAACCCAGAATAACCAAACCACCCAGTATAACCAAACAACCCAAAATAACCAAACCACCCAGTATAACCAAACAACCCATCATACCCAAACCACCCATCATACCCAAACCACCCAGTATAACCAAACCACCCATCATAACCAAACCACCCATCATACCCAAACCACCCAGTATAACCAAACCACCCATCATAACCAAACCACCCATCATACCCAAACCACCCAGTATAACCAAACCACCCATCATACCCAAACCACCCATCATACCCAAACCACCCAGTATAACCAAACCACCCATCATAACCAAACCACCCATCATACCCAAACCACCCAGTATAACCAAACCACCCATCATAACCAAACCACCCAGTATAACCAAACAACCCATCATACCCAAACCACCCATCATACCCAAACCACCCAGTATAACCAAACCACCCATCATAACCAAACCACCCATCATACCCAAACCACCCAGTATAACCAAACCACCCATCATAACCAAACCACCCATCATACCCAAACCACCCAGTATAACCAAACCACCCATCATACCCAAACCACCCATCATACCCAAACCACCCAGTATAACCAAACCACCCATCATAACCAAACCACCCATCATACCCAAACCACCCAGTATAACCAAACCACCCATCATAACCAAACCACCCAGTATAACCAAACCTGAAACCACCCATCATAACCAAACCACCCAGTATAACCAAACCATCCATCATAACCAAACCACCCAGTATAACCAAACCTGAAACCACCCATCATAACCAAACCACCCATCATACCCAAACCACCCAGTATAACCAAACCACCCATCATAACCAAACCACCCAGTATAACCAAACAACCCATCATAACCAAACAACCCATCATACCCAAACCACCCAGTATAACCAAACCACCCATCATAACCAAACCACCCATCATAACCAAACCACCCATCATACCCAAACCACTCATCATAACCAAACCACCCATCATACCCAAACCACCCAGTATAACCAAACCACCCATCATAACCAAACCACCCAGTATAACCAAACCACCCATCATAACCAAACCACCCAGTATAACCAAACCACCCATCATAACCAAACCACCCATCATAACCAAACCACCCATCATAACCAAACCACCCATCATACCCAAACCACCCATCATAACCAAACCACCCATCATAACCAAACCACCCATCATACCCAAACCACCCATCATACCCAAACCACCCATCATACCCAAACAACCCATCATAACCAAACAACCCATCATACCCAAACCACCCATCATAACCAAACCACCCATCATAACCAAACCACCCATCATAACCAAACCACCCATCATACCCAAACCACCCATCATACCCAAACCACCCATCATAACCAAACCACCCATCATAACCAAACCACCCATCATACCCAAACCACCCATCATACCCAAACAACCCATCATACCCAAACAACCCATCATACCCAAACAACCCATCATACCCAAACAACCCATTATACCCAAACCACCCATCATAACCAAACCACCCATCATACCCAAACCACCCATCATACCCAAACAACCCATCATAACCAAACAACCCATCATACCCAAACAACCCATCATAACCAAACCACCCAGTATAACCAAACCACCCATCATAACCAAACCACCCATCATACCCAAACCACCCATCATAACCAAACAACCCATCATAACCAAACAACCCATTATACCCAAACCACCCATCATAACCAAACCACCCATCATACCCAAACCACCCATCATACCCAAACAACCCATCATAACCAAACAACCCATCATACCCAAACCACCCATCATAACCAAACAACCCATCATACCCAAACCACCCATCATACCCAAACCACCCATCATAACCAAACCACCCATCATACCCAAACCACCCATCATACCCAAACAACCCATCATAACCAAACAACCCATCATACCCAAACCACCCATCATAACCAAACAACCCATCATACCCAAACCACCCATCATAACCAAACCACCCATCATAACCAAACCACCCATCATACCCAAACCACCCATCATACCCAAACCACCCATCATACCCAAACAACCCATCATAACCAAACAACCCATCATACCCAAACCACCCAGAATAACCAAACCACCCAGAATAACCAAACCACTCAGAATAACCAAACAACCCAGAATAACCAAATCACCCAGTATAACCAAACAACCCATCATAACCAAACAACCCATCATACCCAAACCACCCATCATAACCAAACCACCCATCATAACCAAACCACCCATCATAACCAAACCACCCATCATAACCAAACCACCCTTCATAACCAAACCACCCATCATAACCAAACCACCCATCATACCCAAACCACCCATCATACCCAAACAACCCATCATAACCAAACCACCCATCATAACCAAACAACCCATCATACCCAAACCACCCATCATAACCAAACAACCCATCATACCCAAACCACCCATCATAACCAAACCACCCATCATAACCAAACCACCCATCATACCCAAACCACCCATCATACCCAAACCACCCAGAATAACCAAACCACCCAGAATAACCAAACCACCCAGAATAACCAAACCACCCAGAATAACCAAACCACCCAGAATAACCAAACCACCCAGTATAACCAAACAACCCAGAATAACCAAACCACCCAGTATAACCAAACAACCCAAAATAACCAAACCACCCAGTATAACCAAACAACCCATCATAACCAAACAACCCATCATACCCAAACCACCCATCATACCCAAACCACCCAGTATAACCAAACCACCCATCATAACCAAACCACCCAGTATAACCAAACCACCCATCATAACCAAACCACCCAGTATAACCAAACCACCCATCATAACCAAACCACCCATCATACCCAAACCACCCAGTATAACCAAACCACCCATCACAACCAAACCACCCAGTATAACCAAACCTGAAACCACCCATCATAACCAAACCACCCAGTATAACCAAACCACCCATCATAACCAAACCACCCAGTATAACCAAACCTGAAACCACCCATCATAACCAAACCACCCATCATACCCAAACCACCCAGTATAACCAAACAACCCATCATAACCAAACCACCCATCATAACCAAACCACCCAGTATAACCAAACAACCCATCATAACCAAACCACCCAGTATAACCAAACCACCCATCATAACCAAACCACCCAGTATAACCAAACCACCCATCATAACCAAACCACCCATCATAACCAAACCACCCATGATAACCAAACCACCCATCATAACCAAACCACCCAGTATAACCAAACCACCCATCATAACCAAACCACCCATCATACCCAAACCACCCATCATAACCAAACCACCCAGTATAACCAAACCACCCATCATAACCAAACCACCCATCATAACCAAACCACCCATCATACCCAAACCACCCAGTATAACCAAACCACCCATCATACCCAAACCACCCATCATACCCAAACCACCCATCATACCCAAACCACCCATCATAACCAAACCACCCATCATAACCAAACCACCCATCATACCCAAACCACCCATCATAACCAAACCACCCGTCATAACCAAACCACCAGTCATACCCAAACCACCCATCATAACCAAACCACCCATCATACCCAAACCACCCATCATAACCAAACCACCCATCATACCCAAACCACCCATCATACCCAAACCACCCATCATAACCAAACCACCCATCATACCCAAACCACCCATCATACCCAAACCACCCATCATACCCAAACCACCCATCATAACCAAACCACCCATCATACCCAAACCACCCATCATACCCAAACGACCCAGAATAACCAAACCACCCAGTATAACCAAACCACCCATCATAACCAAACCACCCATCATAACCAAACCACCCAGTATAACCAAACCACCCAGTATAACCAAACCACCCCAGTATAACCAAACCACCCCAGTATAACCAAACCACCCCAGTATAACCAAACCACCCAGTATAACCAAACCACCCAGTATAACCAAACCACCCCAGTATAACCAAACCACCCCAGTATAACCAAACCACCCCAGTATAACCAAACCACCCAGTATAACCAAACCACCCAGTATAACCAAACCACCCCAGTATAACCAAACCACCCCAGTATAACCAAACCACCCCAGTATAACCAAACCACCCCAGTATAACCAAACCACCCAGTATAACCAAACCACCCAGTATAACCAAACCACCCAGTATAACCAAACCACCCAGTACAACCAAACCACCCAGTATAACCAAACCACCCAGTATAACCAAACCACCCAGTATAACCAAACCACCCATCATACCCAAACCACCCAGTATAACCAAACCACCCAGTATAACCAAACCACCCAGTATAACCAAACCACCCAGTATAACCAAACCACCCAGTATAACCAAACAACCCATCATAACCAAACCACCCATCATAACCAAACCACCCAGTATAACCAAACCACCCATCATACCCAAACCACCCAGTATAACCAAACCACCCAGTATAACCAAACCACCCAGTATAACCAAACCACCCAGTATAACCAAACCACCCATCATACCCAAACCACCCATCATACCCAAACCACCCATCATAACCAAACCACCCAGTATACCCAAACCACCCATCATACCCAAACCACCCATCATAACCAAACCACCCATCATAACCAAACCACCCAGTATAACCAAACCACCCATCATACCCAAACCACCCATCATACCCAAACCACCCATCATACCCAAACCACCCATCATAACCAAACCACCCAGTATAACCAAACCACCCATCATACCCAAACCACCCATCATAACCAAACCACCCATCATAACCAAACCACCCAGTATAACCAAACCACCCAGTATAACCAAACCACCCATCATACCCAAACCACCCATCATAACCAAACCACCCATCATAACCAAACCACCCATCATAACCAAACCACCCATCATAACCAAACCACCCATCATACCCAAACCACCCATCATAACCAAACCACCCAGTCTAACCAAACCACCCATCATAACCAAACCACCCATCATAACCAAACCACCCATCATACCCAAACCACCCATCATAACCAAACCACCCATCATAAACAAACCACCCATCATACCCAAACCACCCATCATAACCAAACCACCCAGTATAACCAAACCACCCATCATACCCAAACCACCCATCACAACCAAACCACCCAGTATAACCAAACCACCCATCATAACCAAACCACCCATCATAACCAAACCACCAATCATAACCAAACCACCCATCATAACCAAACCACCCATCATACCCAAACCACCCATCATAACCAAACCACCCATCATACCCAAAACACCCATCATAACCAAACCACCCATCATAACCAAACCACCCATCATAACCAAACCACCCATCATACCCAAAACACCCATCATAACCAAACCACCCATCATAACCAAACCACCCATCATAACCAAACCACCCATCATAACCAAACCACCTATCATAACCAAACCACCCATCATACCCTCTCTGAAAAAATGTCCACTTCTCCCTTCATTGACCTCCACACCCCTTCCGACCTCACTGACTACTACAACCACACTCTCTCCTCCTGCCTTGACCAGCTTGCGCCTGTAAAAACCAAAACAGTTTCTTTCACCCATTCTGCTCCCTGGTTTACCCCTGAACTCCGCCTGATGAAAACTCGTGCTCGCCAACTTGAAAGACTCCGCAATAAAACGGGTCTCACAGTTCACTCCCAAGCCTACAAGGACCACATACAACACTACAAAGATGCCCTCTCCCGCGCCCGCTCTGCCTACTACTCTCAAATTATCCACTCTGGCTCCGGAAACCCAAAAGCACTCTTCTCGACAATAAACAAACTCCTCCGCCCCCTGAACACCACCACCCAGTCATTCACAGTAGACAACTGCATCTCCTTCCTCTCTTTCTTCCAACGCAAAATTGACAACATCTACAACAGCTTGACCACCGCTGCACCCGCTCCCCCTCCAACCACCTGCCCCCCCTTGTCCTGCCATCCCCTGTCTCGGTTCTCCCCAATCTCCCCTACTGACCTCTCTGAACTCCTCATAGGAATGAAAACTGCCACCTGCACTCTTGACCCCATCCCCTCCAGCTTTGTCAAAGCCTCCCTCCCTGCTCTCTCTCCACTTATCATTGCAACAATAAACTCCTCCCTGTCTACAGGCATCGTCCCACCTTCCCTCAAAATTGCTGCTGTTACCCCCATTCTAAAAAAAACCTGGTCTAAACCCTGACACCCTAAACAACTTCAGACCCATCTCCAACCTACCATTTCTGTCAAAAGTTTTGGAACGCGCTGTAGCCACTCACCTCAAACATCACCTCTCTGCCAATAACCTGTATGAAACATTCCAATCCGGATTCCGCTCCAACCACAGTACTGAAACTGCTCTCCTCAAAATCACCAACGACCTTCTCCTCTCCTCTGACGCTGGCAACCTCAACATTCGCGTCCTCCTCGACCTCAGCGCTGCCTTTGACACCATCGATCACACTATCCTCCTCACCCGACTTGAATCCACCTTTAACGTTACCGGCACTGCCCTCTCTTGGATTAAATCATACCTCTCTGACAGACGCCAGTTCATCTCCATCAATAACTGCAAATCCCCCACTGCTCCCCTCCCCCAAGGTGTCCCCCAAGGTTCAGTTCTTGGCCCCCTCCTCTTCATCCTTTACCTGTCCCCCCTCGGTCACTTAATCCGCCGTCATGGTCTCCAATTCCACTGCTTCGCCGATGACATCCAACTTTTCATCTCCACCAAGTCCGTCTCCACCGACACCCACTCTATCCTGACAAACTGCATCACTGAAATAAAATCCTGGCTTCAAATCAACTTCCTCAAACTTAACTGTGATAAATCTGAAATAATCATCATTGGCCCAAAAACGCTCACCAAGTCCACCCATAACTTTGCCCTCAACATCGACGGTTTCCCAGTATCCACCTCCCCTCACATCCGGAATCTTGGCATCATCTTTGACCAAACCCTCTCCTTCGACAAATACACTAAACAGATCACAAAGTCAGCCTTCTTTCACCTGAAAAACATCGCCCGTCTCTGCTCATCCCTCTCCTCCACGGCTGCAGAAACCCTCATCCACGCCTTCATCACCTCCCGTCTGGACTACTGCAATAGCCTCCTCTATGGTTCACCCTCAACAATCACCAATAAACTCCAATACATTCAGAACTCCGCTGCCCGTCTACTCACCCATTCCCGGACCCGTGACAACATCACCCCCGTCCTTTACAAGCTGCACTGGCTCCCCATCTCCCAGAGAATCCAGTACAAAATCCTCCTCTTGACATACAAAGCCCTCCATAACCTGGCCCCATCCTACCTGGCTGACCTCCTCTCCAGACACACTCCCACCCGCAACCTCCGCTCTGCTGGTACCAACCTCCTGACCCCCTCCATCCGGACCAAATTCAGATCCTGGGGGGACAGGGCCTTCTCCATCGCTGCTCCCACCCTCTGGAATTCACTACCTCACACCATCAGAGACTCCTCCTCACTCACCACATTCAAAACATCACTAAAGACCCACCTGTTCAACACTGCATTCAACATTCAACCCACAGCATTTAACCCCTGACTATCTCTTCTCCTTCTCCCTCCTTTTGCTTTAAATATTTCCCTATTGATTCTTGTCTTTTTGCAATTGTTGTTTTCATGTATTGTTATGCATTATGTTTTCCACTCTGTCAAAGCGTCTTTGGGCTTCTGGAAAAGCGCTATACAAAATAAATGAATTATTATTATTATTATTATTATTATTATATACCCAAACCACCCAGTATAACCAAACCATCCATCATAACCAAACCACCCATCATAACCAAACCACCCAGTATAACCAAACCACCCATCATAACCAAACCACCCATCATAACCAAATCACCCAGTATAACCAAACCATCCATCATAACCAAACCACCCATCATACCCAAACCACCCATCATACCCAAACCACCCATCATAACCAAACCACCCATCATAACCAAACCACCCATCATATCCAAACCACCCAGTATAACCAAACCACCCATCATAACCAAACCACCCATCATAACCAAACCACCCATCATAACCAAACCACCCATCATAACCAAACCACCCATCATAACCAAACCACCCAGTATAACCAAACCACCCATCATAACCAAACCACCCATCATAACCAAACCACCCAGTATAACCAAACCACCCATCATAACCAAACCACCCATCATACCCAAACCACCCATCATAACCAAACCACCCATCATAAACAAACCACCCATCATACCCAAACCACCCATCATAACCAAACCACCCATCATAACCAAACCACCCATCATAACCAAACCACCCAGTATAACCAAACCACCCATCATAACCAAACCACCCAGTATAACCAAACCACCCATCATAACCAAACCACCCAGTATAACCAAACCACCCAGTATAACCAAACCACCCATCATACCCAAACCACCCATCATAACCAAACCACCCATCATAACCAAACCACCCATCATAACCAAACCACCCATCATAACCAAACCACCCATCATACCCAAACCACCCATCATAACCAAACCACCCAGTCTAACCAAACCACCCATCATAACCAAACCACCCATCATAACCAAACCACCCATCATACCCAAACCACCCATCATAACCAAACCACCCAGTATAACCAAACCACCCATCATAACCAAACCACCCATCATAACCAAACCACCCAGTATAACCAAACCACCCAGTATAACCAAACCACCCATCATACCCAAACCACCCATCATAACCAAACCACCCATCATAACCAAACCACCCATCATAACCAAACCACCCATCATAACCAAACCACCCATCATAACCAAACCACCCAGTATACCCAAACCACCCAGTATAACCAAACCACCCATCATACCCAAACCACCCATCATAACCAAACCACCCAGTATAACCAAACCACCCATCATAACCAAACCACCCATCATAACCAAACCACCAATCATAACCAAACCACCCATCATAACCAAACCACACATCATACCCAAACCACACATCATAACCAAACCACCCATCATACCCAAAACACCCATCATAACCAAACCACCCATCATACCCAAAACACCCATCATAACCAAACCACCCATCATAACCAAACCACCCATCATACCCAAACCACCCATCATAACCAAACCACCAATCATAACCAAACCACCCATCATAACCAAACCACCCATCATAACCAAACCACCCATCATAACCAAACCACCCATCATCATACCCAGACCACCTATCATAACCAAACCACCCATCATAACCAAACCACCTATCATACCCAAACCACCTATCATAACCAAACCACCCATCATAACCAAACCACCCATCATACCCAAACCACCCATCATAACCAAACCACCCATCATACCCAGACCACCTATCATAACCAAACCACCCATCATAACCAAACCACCCATCATAACCAAACCACCTATCATACCCAAACCACCTATCATAACCAAACCACCCATCATAACCAAACCACCCATCATAACCAAACCACCTATCATACCCAAACCACCCATCATAACCAAACCACCCATCATAACCAAACCACCCATCATAACCAAACCACCCATCATACCCAGACCACCTATCATAACCAAACCACCCATCATAACCAAACCACCCATCATAACCAAACCACCCATCATAACCAAACCACCCAGTATAACCAAATCACCTATCATACCCAAACCACCCATCATAACCAAACAACCCATCATAACCAAACCACCCAGTCTAACCAAACCACCCATCATAACCAAACCACCCATCATACCCAAACCACCCATCATAACCAAACCACCCATCATAACCAAACCACCCATCATAACCAAACCACCCATCATAACCAAACCACCCATCATAACCAAACCACCCATCATAACCAAACCACCCATCATACCCAAACCACCCATCATATCCAAACCACCCATCATAACCAAACCACCCAGTATACCCAAACCACCCATCATAACCAAACCACCCATCATACCCAAACCACCCAGTATAACCAAACCACCCATCATACCCAAACCACCCATCATAACCAAACCACCCAGTATAACCAAACCGCCCATCATAACCAAACCACACATCATTACCAAACCACCCATCATACCCAAACCACCCATCATAACCAAACCACCCATCATACCCAAACCACCCATCATAACCAAACCACCCAGTACACCCAAACCACCCATCATAACCAAACCACCCATCATAACCAAACCACCCATCATACCCAAACCACCCATCATATCCAAACCACCCATCATAACCAAACCACCCATCATAACCAAACCACCCAGTATAACCAAACCACCCATCATAACCAAACCACCCATCATAACCAAACCACCCAGTATACCCAAACCACCCATCATAACCAAACCACCCATCATAACCAAACCACCCATCATACCCAAACCACCCATCATAACCAAACCACCCAGTACACCCAAACCACCCATCATAACCAAACCACCCATCATAACCAAACCACCCATCATACCCAAACCACCCATCATATCCAAACCACCCATCATAACCAAACCACCCATCATAACCAAACCACCCAGTATAACCAAACCACCCATCATAACCAAACCACCCATCATAACCAAACCACCCAGTATAACCAAACCACCCATTAATAACCAAACCACCCATTAATAACCAAACCACCCAGTATAACCAAACCACCCAGTATAACCAAACCACCCAGTATAACCAAACCACCCATCATAACCAAACCACCCATCATAACCAAACCACCCATCATACCCAAACCACCCATCATAACCAAACCACCCATCATAACCAAACCACCCATCATAACCAAACCACCCATCATAACCAAACCACCCATCATAACCAAACGACCCAGTATAACCAAACCACCCATCATAACCAAACCACCAATCATAACCAAACCACCCAGTATAACCAAACCATCCATCATAACCAAACCACCCATCATACCCAAACCACCCATCATAACCAAACCACCCATCATAAACAAACCACCCATCATAACCAAACCACCCAGTATAACCAAACCACCCATCATAACCAAACCACCCATCATAAACAAACCACCCATCATAACCAAACCACCCAGTATAACCAAACCACCCATCATACCCAAACCACCCATCATAACCAAACCACCCATCATAAACAAACCACCCATCATAACCAAACCACCCAGTATAACCAAACCATCCATCATAACCAAACCACCCATCATACCCAAACCACCCATCATAACCAAACCACCCATCATAAACAAACCACCCATCATACCCAAACCACCCATCATAACCAAACCACCCATCATAACCAAACCACCCATCATATCCAAACCACCCATCATAACCAAACCAACCAGTATAACCAAACCACCCATCATAACCAAACCACCCAGTATAACCAAACCACCCAGTATAACCAAACCACCCATCATACCCAAACCACCCATCATAACCAAACCACCCATCATAACCAAACCACCCAGTATAACCAAACCACCCATCATAACCAAACCACCCAGTATAACCAAACCACCCATCATAACCAAATCACCCAGTATAACCAAACCATCCATCATAACCAAACCACCCATCATACCCAAACCACCCATCATACCCAAACCACCCATCATAACCAAACCACCCATCATAACCAAACCACCCATCATATCCAAACCACCCAGTATAACCAAACCACCCATCATAACCAAACCACCCATCATAACCAAACCACCCATCATAACCAAACCACCCATCATAACCAAACCACCCATCATAACCAAACCACCCAGTATAACCAAACCACCCATCATAACCAAACCACCCATCATAACCAAACCACCCAGTATAACCAAACCACCCATCATAACCAAACCACCCATCATACCCAAACCACCCATCATAACCAAACCACCCATCATAAACAAACCACCCATCATACCCAAACCACCCATCATAACCAAACCACCCATCATAACCAAACCACCCATCATAACCAAACCACCCAGTATAACCAAACCACCCATCATAACCAAACCACCCAGTATAACCAAACCACCCATCATAACCAAACCACCCAGTATAACCAAACCACCCAGTATAACCAAACCACCCATCATACCCAAACCACCCATCATAACCAAACCACCCATCATAACCAAACCACCCATCATAACCAAACCACCCATCATAACCAAACCACCCATCATACCCAAACCACCCATCATAACCAAACCACCCAGTCTAACCAAACCACCCATCATAACCAAACCACCCATCATAACCAAACCACCCATCATACCCAAACCACCCATCATAACCAAACCACCCAGTATAACCAAACCACCCATCATAACCAAACCACCCATCATAACCAAACCACCCAGTATAACCAAACCACCCAGTATAACCAAACCACCCATCATACCCAAACCACCCATCATAACCAAACCACCCATCATAACCAAACCACCCATCATAACCAAACCACCCATCATAACCAAACCACCCATCATAACCAAACCACCCAGTATACCCAAACCACCCAGTATAACCAAACCACCCATCATACCCAAACCACCCCATCATAACCAAACCACCCAGTATAACCAAACCACCCATCATAACCAAACCACCCATCATAACCAAACCACCAATCATAACCAAACCACCCATCATAACCAAACCACACATCATACCCAAACCACACATCATAACCAAACCACCCATCATACCCAAAACACCCATCATAACCAAACCACCCATCATACCCAAAACACCCATCATAACCAAACCACCCATCATAACCAAACCACCCATCATACCCAAACCACCCATCATAACCAAACCACCAATCATAACCAAACCACCCATCATAACCAAACCACCCATCATAACCAAACCACCCATCATAACCAAACCACCCATCATCATACCCAGACCACCTATCATAACCAAACCACCCATCATAACCAAACCACCTATCATACCCAAACCACCTATCATAACCAAACCACCCATCATAACCAAACCACCCATCATACCCAAACCACCCATCATAACCAAACCACCCATCATACCCAGACCACCTATCATAACCAAACCACCCATCATAACCAAACCACCCATCATAACCAAACCACCTATCATACCCAAACCACATATCATAACCAAACCACCCATCATAACCAAACCACCCATCATAACCAAACCACCTATCATACCCAAACCACCCATCATAACCAAACCACCCATCATAACCAAACCACCCATCATAACCAAACCACCCATCATACCCAGACCACCTATCATAACCAAACCACCCATCATAACCAAACCACCCATCATAACCAAACCACCCATCATAACCAAACCACCCAGTATAACCAAATCACCTATCATACCCAAACCACCCATCATAACCAAACAACCCATCATAACCAAACCACCCAGTCTAACCAAACCACCCATCATAACCAAACCACCCATCATACCCAAACCACCCATCATAACCAAACCACCCATCATACCCAAACCACCCATCATATCCAAACCACCCATCATAACCAAACCACCCAGTATACCCAAACCACCCATCATAACCAAACCACCCATCATACCCAAACCACCCAGTATAACCAAACCACCCATCATACCCAAACCACCCATCATAACCAAACCACCCAGTATAACCAAACCGCCCATCATAACCAAACCACACATCATTACCAAACCACCCATCATACCCAAACCACCCATCATAACCAAACCACCCATCATACCCAAACCACCCATCATAACCAAACCACCCAGTACACCCAAACCACCCATCATAACCAAACCACCCATCATAACCAAACCACCCATCATACCCAAACCACCCATCATATCCAAACCACCCATCATAACCAAACCACCCATCATAACCAAACCACCCAGTATAACCAAACCACCCATCATAACCAAACCACCCATCATAACCAAACCACCCAGTATACCCAAACCACCCATCATAACCAAACCACCCATCATAACCAAACCACCCATCATACCCAAACCACCCATCATAACCAAACCACCCATCATACCCAAACCACCCATCATAACCAAACCACCCAGTACACCCAAACCACCCATCATAACCAAACCACCCATCATAACCAAACCACCCATCATACCCAAACCACCCATCATATCCAAACCACCCATCATAACCAAACCACCATCATAACCAAACCACCCAGTATAACCAAACCACCCATCATAACCAACCACCCATCATAACCAAACCACCCAGTATAACCAAACCACCCATTAATAACCAAACCACCCAGTATAACCAAACCACCCAGTATAACCAAACCACCCAGTATAACCAAACCACCCAGTATAACCAAACCACCCATCATAACCAAACCACCCATCATAACCAAACCACCCATCATACCCAAACCACCCATCATAACCAAACCACCCATCATAACCAAACCACCCATCATAACCAAACCACCCATCATAACCAAACCACCCATCATAACCAAACGACCCAGTATAACCAAACCACCCATCATAACCAAACCACCAATCATAACCAAACCACCCAGTATAACCAAACCATCCATCATAACCAAACCACCCATCATACCCAACCACCCATCATAACCAAACCACCCATCATAAACAAACCACCCATCATACCCAAACCCACCCATCATAACCAAACCACCCATCATAACCAAACCACCCATCATATCCAAACCACCCATCATAACCAAACCAACCAGTATAACCAAACCACCCATCATAACCAAACCACCCAGTATAACCAAACCACCCAGTATAACCAAACCACCCATCATACCCAAACCACCCATCATAACCAAACCACCCATCATAACCAAACCACCCATCATAACCAAACCACCCATCATAACCAAACCACCCATCATACCCAAACCACCCATCATAACCAAACCACCCAGTCTAACCAAACCACCCATCATAACCAAACCACCCATCATAACCTAACCACCCATCATACCCAAACCACCCATCATAACCAAACCACCCAGTATAACCAAACCACCCATCATAACCAAACCACCCATCATAACCAAACCACCCAGTATAACCAAACCACCCAGTATAACCAAACAACCCATCATACCCAAACCACCCATCATAACCAAACCACCCATCATAACCAAACCACCCATCATAAGCAAACCACCCATCATAACCAAACCACCCATCATAACCAAACCACCCAGTATACCCAAACCACCCAGTATAACCACCCATCATAACCAAACCACCCATCATAACCAAACCACCCAGTATACCCAAACCACCCAGTATAACCAAACCACCCATCATACCCAAACCACCCAGTATAACCAAACCACCCATCATAACCAAACCACCCATCATAACCAAACCACCAATCATAACCAAACCACCCATCATAACCAAACCACACATCATACCCAAACCACACATCATAACCAAACCACCCATCATACCCAAAACACCCATCATAACCAAACCACCCATCATAACCAAACCACCCATCATAACCAAACCACCCATCATACCCAAAACATCCATCATAACCAAACCACCCATCATACCCAAACCACCCATCATAACCAAACCACCAATCATAACCAAACCACCCATCATAACCAAACCACCCATCATAACCAAACCACCCATCATAACCAAACCACCCATCATCATACCCAGACCACCTATCATAACCAAACCACCCATCATAACCAAACCACCTATCATACCCAAACCACCTATCATAACCAAACCACCCATCATAACCAAACCACCCATCATACCCAAACCACCCATCATAACCAAACCACCCATCATACCCAGACCACCTATCATAACCAAACCACCCATCATAACCAAACCACCCATCATAACCAAACCACCTATCATACCCAAACCACCTGTCATAACCAAACCACCCATCATAACCAAACCACCCATCATAACCAAACCACCTATCATACCCAAACCACCCATCATAACCAAACCACCCATCATAACCAAACCACCCATCATAACCAAACCACCCATCATACCCAGACCACCTATCATAACCAAACCACCCATCATAACCAAACCACCCATCATAACCAAACCACCCATCATAACCAAACCACCCAGTATAACCAAATCACCTATCATACCCAAACCACCCATCATAACCAAACAACCCATCATAACCAAACCACCCAGTCTAACCAAACCACCCATCATAACCAAACCACCCATCATACCCAAACCACCCATCATAACCAAACCACCCAGTATACCCAAACCACCCATCATAACCAAACCACCCATCATAACCAAACCACCCATCATAACCAAACCACCCATCATAACCAAACCACCCATCATACCCAAACCACCCATCATATCCAAACCACCCATCATAACCAAACCACCCAGTATACCCAAACCACCCATCATAACCAAACCACCCATCATACCCAAACCACCCAGTATAACCAAACCACCCATCATACCCAAACCACCCATCATAACCAAACCACCCAGTATAACCAAACCGCCCATCATAACCAAACCACCCATCATTACCAAACCACCCAGTATAACCAAACCACCCATCATAACCAAACCACCCATCATAACCAAACCACCCATCATACCCAAACCACCCATCATAACCAAACCACCCAGTATAACCAAACCGCCCATCATACCCAAACCACCCATCATAACCAAACCACCCAGTATAACCAAACCACCCATCATAACCAAACCACCCATCATAACCAAACCACCAATCATAACCAAACCACCCATCATATCCAAACCACCCATCATAACCAAACCACCCATCATAACCAAACCACCCATCATACCCAAACCACCCATCATAACCAAACCACCCAGTATACCCAAACCACCCATCATAACCAAACCACCCATCATAACCAAACCACCCATCATACCCAAACCACCCATCATAACCAAACCACCCATCATACCCAAACCACCCATCATATCCAAACCACCCAGTACACCCAAACCACCCATCATAACCAAACCACCCATCATAACCAAACCACCCATCATACCCAAACCACCCATCATATCCAAACCACCCATCATAACCAAACCACCCATCATAACCAAACCACCCAGTATAACCAAACCACCCATCATAACCAAACCACCCATCATAACCAAACCACCCAGTATACCCAAACCACCCATCATAACCAAACCACCCATCATAACCAAACCACCCATCATACCCAAACCACCCATCATAACCAAACCACCCATCATACCCAAACCACCCATCATAACCAAACCACCCAGTACACCCAAACCACCCATCATAACCAAACCACCCATCATAACCAAACCACCCATCATACCCAAACCACCCATCATATCCAAACCACCCATCATAACCAAACCACCCATCATAACCAAACCACCCAGTATAACCAAACCACCCATCATAACCAAACCACCCATCATAACCAAACCACCCAGTATAACCAAACCACCCATTAATAACCAAACCACCCAGTATAACCAAACCACCCAGTATAACCAAACCACCCAGTATAACCAAACCACCCATCATAACCAAACCACCCATCATAACCAAACCACCCATCATACCCAAACCACCCATCATAACCAAACCACCCATCATAACCAAACCACCCATCATAACCAAACCACCCATCATAACCAAACCACCCATCATAACCAAACGACCCAGTATAACCAAACCACCCATCATAACCAAACCACCAATCATAACCAAACCACCCGGTATAACCAAACCACCCATCATACCCAAACCACCCATCATAACCAAACCACCCAGTATAACCAAACCACCAATCATAACCAAACCACCCATCATAACCAAACCACCCATCATAACCAAACCACCCATCATACCCAGACCACCCATCATAACCAAACCACCCATCATACCCAAACCACCCATCATAACCAAACCACCCAGTATAACCAAACCACCCATCATAACCAAACCAACCACCCAGTATAACCAAACCACCCATCATACCCAAACCACCCATCATATACTGGGTTCATCATATACATCATATAATAATAATCAATCATAATAATCAATAATCATAATCAATAATATAATCATAATCAATAATCATAACCACCCATCAATAACCAAACCACCCATCATAACCAAACCACCCATCATATGATGGGTGGTTTGGTTATGATGGGTGGTTTGGTTATGATGGGTGGTTTGGTTATGATGGGTGGTTTGGGTATACTGGGTGGTTTGGTTATGATGGGTGGTTTGGTTATGATGGGTGGTTTGGTTATACTGGGTGGTTTGGTTATGATGGGTGGTTTGGTTATGATGGGTGGTTTGGTTATTGATGGGTGGTTATGATTATTGATTATTATGATTATATTATTGATTATGATTATTGATTATTATGATTGATTATTATTATTGATTATGATTATGATTATTGATTAATCAATCATAACCACCCATAACCAAACCACCCATCATAACCAAACCACCCATCATAACCAAACCACCCATCATAACCAAACCACCCATCATAACCAAACCACCCATCATAACCAAACCACCCATCATAACCAAACCACCCATCATACCCAAACCACCAATCATACCCAAACCACCCATCATAACCAAACCACCCAGTATAACCAAACCACCCATCATACCCAAACCACCCATCATACCCAAACCACCCATCATACCCAAACCACCCATCATACCCAAACCACCCATCATACCCAAACCACCCATCATAACCAAACCACCCATCATACCCAAACCACCCATCATAACCAAACCACCCATCATACCCAAACCACCCATCATACCCAAACCACCCATCATACCCAAACCACCCATCATACCCAAACCACCCATCATACCCAAACCACCCATCATACCCAAACCACCCATCATACCCAAACCACCCATCATACCCAAACCACCCAGTATAACCAAACCACCCATCATACCCAAACCACCCATCATACCGAAACCACCCAGTATAACCAAACCACCCAGTATAACCAAACCACCGAGTATAACCAAACCACCCATCATAACCAAACCACCCATCATACCCAAACCACCCATCATAACCAAACCACCCATCATAACCAAACCACCCAGTATAACCAAACCACCCATCATACCCAAACCACCCATCATACCCAAACCACCCATCATAACCAAACCACCCAGTATAACCAAACCACCCATCATACCCAAACCACCCATCATACCCAAACCACCCAGTATAACCAAACCACCCATCATACCCAAACCACCCATCATACCCAAACCACCCAGTATAACCAAACCACCCAGTATAACCAAACCACCCATCATACCCAAACCACCCATCATACCCAAACCACCCATCATAACCAAACCACCCATCATAACCAAACCACCCAGTATAACCAAACCACCCAGTATAACCAAACAACCAATCATACCCAAACCACCCATCAAACCCAAACCACCCATCATAACCAAACCACCCATCATAACCAAACCACCCAGTATAACCAAACCACCCAGTATAACCAAACCACCCAGTATAACCAAACCACCCAGTAAAACCAAACCACCCAGTATAACCAAACCACCCAGTATAACCAAACCACCCAGTATAACTAAACCACCCAGTATAACCAAACAACCCAGTATAACCAAACCACCCAGTATAACCAAACCACCCAGCATAACCAAACCACCCAGTATAACCAAACCACCCAGTATAACCAAACCACCCAGTATAACTAAACCACCCAGTATAACTAAACCACCCAGTATAACCAAACCACCCAGTATAACCAAACCACCCATCATAACCAAACCACCCATCATAACCAAACCACCCATCATAACCAAACCACCCATCATAACCAAATCACCCATCATAACCAAACCATCCATCATAACCAAACCACCCATCATAACCAAACCACCCGTCATAACCAAATCACCCATCATAACCAAACCATCCATCATAACCAAACCACCCAGTATAACCAAACCACCCATCATACCCAAACCACCCATAATAACCAAACCACCCAGTATAACCAAACCACCCTGTTTAACCAAACCACCCAGTATAACCAAACCACCCATCATACCCAAATCACCCAGTATAACCAAACCACCCATTATGACCAAACCACCCTGTTTAACCAAACCACCCCAGTTTAACCAAACCACCCATGTTGCGGTTTGTGACCTTTTTATTCTTCCTTCCCCACACCCCCCTGTGAGTTAGACCAAGTGGTTTGGTCCATGTTTATAAAGCCTATGATTGGCTGTAGGGTGGGGGAGTGGCCAGGAAGGTGATTCAGAGGAGTGGGTGGCCATTTTGGAGGGGGGGGCTTGTGGCAGATTGCTTTTTCGGGGGTTGTAGAGTGGCCAGCTGCAATCTCTCCACCTGAAGGGTGACGTTGATCGAACTCTGGCTGCCTACTGTTAGGCCTGCCCTGGGGCCTACTCGTGGACTTGCCTACTCCGACCCTCTCATGCTGGGCCTGGCTTGGGGCCTACTCTTGGACCTGCCTAATCTTGGACCGGCCTACTCCTGGACCGGCCTACTCCTGGACCGGCCTACTCCTGGACCGGCCTACTCTTGGACCGGCCGACTCTTGGACCGGCCGACTCTTGGACCGGCCGACTCTTGGACCGGCCGACTCTTGGACCGGCCGACTCTTGGACCGGCCGACTCTTGGACCGGCCGACTCTTGGACCGGCCGACTCTTGGACCGGCCGACTCTTGGACCGGCCTACTCTTGGACCGGCCTACTCTTGGACCGGCCTACTCTTGGACCGGCCTACTCTTGGACCGGCCTACTCTTGGACCGGCCTACTCTTGGACCGGCCTACTCTTGGACCGGCGTACTCTTGGACCGGCGTACTCTTGGACCGGCGTACTCTTGGACCGGCGTACTCTTGGACCGGCGTACTCTTGGACCGGCGTACTCTTGGACCGGCGTACTCTTGGACCGGCGTACTCTTGGACCGGCGTACTCTTGGACCGGCGTACTCTTGGACCGGCGTACTCTTGGACCGGCGTACTCTTGGACCGGCGTACTCTTGGACCGGCGTACTCTTGGACCGGCCTACTCTTGGACCGGCCTATTTGGGTTTTTTCCTCTTTTCTCCCTTCTTGGTTTTATGTGTAGGAAGAGATTTTCGTGTGATAATCCATAAATAAAGACAGTGTGGTTGAAGGCTTGGCTTGGTGTGCTTCAGGCCGTAACAAATTGGGGGCTCGTCCGGGACCTGGATTATATGATACCTGTCTTGGGTTAGTTTTTTTCCGCATTTTAAAGTTTTCTCATTTGCAGATAATTTGACTTTTGTTTACGGTGCTGATACTTCTATATTTACTGCAGTCGTACACCATGGCTGAGGAGATGGATTTTGAAGTGAAGGAATTTGTGGAGAAGCGGCTATCGGTGCAAGATGTAGAACTGTTACATAAGGTAGAGTTACGAGCTGTAGCTGATCATCTTGGGGTTAGTGGGACATCTCATATGAAAAATGCGGAGATTGTTTCGGCTATTGTCAGTCACATGGGTTTAGAACCATGAGTAAGATTGAGGAGTGAAGCTTTGGAATTGGCCTGGATAGAATCGGAAGAAAGACAGCTCGGACTAAAGTTAGAAGACGAGGAACGGCAAAGAGTTTGAAAGAGAAAAAGAAGAGCGACAACGAGAGTTTGAGTTAAGAAAATTAGAAATTCAGGTGGGACAGGCCCAACCGGTTTCCATCGATTCAGGTGGGGGTCAAAATGATCTCCCCCGTTCCTTTGATGTGGCTCGGAACATTAGGCTTGTTCCCAAGTTTAACGAGGAGGACGTGGAAACGTTTTTTCTGTCTTTTGAAAAGATAGCAAAACGTCTTCAGTGGCCCATACAATACTGGATCCTGCTACTACAAAGTGGGTTCATAGGGAGAGCCAAGGAAGTGTATTCAGCTCTGTCGGAGGATCAGTCAGAGAATTATGAGGCTGTTAAAAAGGCTGTGTTGTCGGCCTATGAGCAAGTTCCAGAAGCATACCGGCAGAAGTTCCGAACCTTCAAAGACAGGCTGGGCAGACATTTGTTGAATTTGCGAGGGAGAAGGAAATGAGTTTTGATCGGTGGTATCGTTCTCTACAAGTGGACAGACCATAGGGGTCCATTGGTGCGGCCGTCTCTGGGTAGACAGTTTGAGTGGTCGAGTCGGGCATCTCGCCGGGGACCGGCCCCCACGTGTAATTACTGTAAACAGAGGGGACATCTGAAGTCGAATTGTTGGAAATTGCAAAGGGAGGAGAAGCAGGGAGACTCCATTAGACCTATTGCATTGGTTCGAATCAAAGTGGACAGCCACATGGATCGTGCCCTTACAGTTAAGGCTGAAGATACTGCGGACCTTACGGGCCCTGTACAGGACCATTATAAACCCTTTGTGTCAAAGGGCCAAGTGTCTTGGGACGGGAAAGTCAAGTCCGTAGTTATTCTAAGGGATACTGGGGCCGCCCAGTTGTTGATGTCTACCATTTTACCATTGACTTTGAGTAGTTTGGGGAAAGCGAGCGCTTTAATCCAGGGCATTGCGGGTCGTTTTGTCCCAGTCCCCTTACATAGGGTGAACTTGAAGTCTGATTTGGTCACAGGACCCGTGATGGTAGGAATAGTCCCCACTCTCCCCATAGAGGGTATTAGTTTCGTACTGGGAAATGATTTTGCTGGCAATAGGGTTTGTGTTTCCCCAGTAGTGAAAGAGATTCCTCGAAGAGACGGAGAACCCTAACCTTCGGGACCATGTAGCTACTTTCCGGGAAAGACTTACCACCGCCTGCAATGTCACCAAGGAACATTTGAAAGTATCTCAGCGAGTAATGAAGGCCCGTTTTGACCTGAATATGACAGCTCGTAATTTTAGGCCTGGAGACAAAGTGCTAGTTTCACTACCTCTGCCTGGGGAGCCACTATTGGCGAAGTTTAGCAGTCTCTACTGGGTCAAAAAAAAGCTGAGTGAGGTGAACTACATGGTGCGGACCCATCACAGATGGAAACCCCACCGGTGTGCCACGTTAATATACTTAAAAGGTACTATGAGCGTGAGGCCGACCTCGGCCGGCCAGTTGGTAGGTCATATGAAGCATCAAGATATTGACTAGTGAATTAGACAGCGTGGCTCTTCAAGCACGTGATAGGGAACCGATGGGGGCTTTTAGTACATCCGTACCCCTTGAAAATTGTACCTATTTCGGGTCGAGATAATGTCATTGCAGATGCTCTATCTCGAGCTTGAGGTTTTTTTTTCGTGCCCCTGCATGTGAGCTATGATGCCTGTAAATGTCACAAGGAGAGATGGCTATTTGTTTATTGCACTGTTATGCTGGGTTAAGTTTATGCTTGCACTGTTTATCCTGCCTTTGTAAAAGAAAACTTTTATTGGGATAAAGTTTTCTTCTTTAAGGGGGGGAGGTGTTACGGTTTGTGACCTTTTTCTTCCTCCTTCCCCCACACCCCCCCTGTGAGTTAGACCAAGTGGTTTGGTCCATGTGTATAAAGCCTATGATTGGCTGTGGGGCAGGGGAGTGGCCAGGAAGATGATTCAGAGGAGTGAGTGGCCATTTTGGAGGAGGGCTTGTGGCAGAGTGCTTTTTTGGGGGTTGTAGAGTGTCCAGCTGCAATCTCTCCACCTGAGGGGTGACGTTGATCGAACTCTGGCTGCCTACTGTTGGGCCTGCCCTGGAGCCTACTGTTGGGCCTGCCTTGGGGCCTACTCATGGACTTGCCTACTCCGACCCTCTCGTGCTGGGCCTGCCTTGGAGCCTACTTTTGGGCCGGCCTACTCTTGGGCCGGCCGACTACTCTTGGACCGGCCTACTCTTGGACCGGCCTACTCTTGGACTGGCCTATCCGGGTTTTCCCCTCTTTTCTCCCTTCTTGGTTTTATGTGTAGGAAGAGATTTTCGTGTGATAATCCATAAATAAAGACAGTGTGGTTGATGGCTTGGCTTGGTGTGCTTCAGGCCGTAACACCAATCATAACCAAATCACCCAGTATCACCAAACCACCCCAGTATGACCAAACCACCCCAGTATGACCAAACCACCCCAGTATGACCAAACCACCCCAGTATGACCAAACCACCCCAGTATGACCAAACCACCCCAGTATGACCAAACCACCCCAGTATGACCAAACCACCCCAGTATGACCAAACCACCCCAGTATGACCAAACCACTCATTATGACCAAACCACTCATGACCAAATCACTCATTATGATCAAACCACGCAGTATAACCAAACCACACAGCTCAACCAAATCACCATATTTAGTGTCCTGGACAATTTAGCCAATTTATCAAAAGTCCATAATATTTTGATTAATGGGAATGATTTTGCATCGGTGGCTGCTTAAAAAAAACAAAACAAGACTCATGGCAGAGTAAAATAACAATGTGCCAACATTTGAGCATCAGCGGGACAGAAGAAGCAAAATGGAGTGGATGAAAAGGAAAAGAGGAGAAAGAGAGAGGGGAGCGAAGAAAACACAGGAACTGGTAAGTAAGGGGGTTGAGTTAGGTTGGGTTAATGGAGGTAGAAAATACAGTGGAAGGGGATGGTAGGGGGTCAGATGAAATGGTAGTGAACAGTGTTTAAAGCATTGTAGGGAAGGGTTCGATTAAAGCATCCCCAGAAAGCAGTTCCACAAATGAGTAAATAAGGAATACAAGTCAGGAGACGTCGATGGTTCACGAGCGAGCGGTATTCATTGACAAAGGACAGACTATAACCGAAACAGGCCCGGACTGGGGGTACGGGGGCCCACGTGGCAGGTGTCGGCCCCCCGACATGCGGTGTGCATGCCTATTTACAAAGGGCCCCAATGTGCTGCATGCGTTATGAGGTTAGTTAGCTACACAATACCGAAAATTCGGTTCGATTCCAACAACTTTTAAAAATTGACCTTTGTGACCTTCAAAGGTCAAAGATTTTGAAATTTGTTGGAAAACTTGTATTTCATGATGTATGTGATAATATAAAAACATGTACGACATTTCACCCTATCAGGAAGCGAACAATGTAATAAAACCATCAGAAATTGACTTTTCTAAATTTCATGACCTTGTGACTTTGACCTTGGGGCGAATATGAAAAATCGAGCTCCGTGGGGCTAGACACATGACATTGGCCTAACCAAATACCGAAACCCCTGTCAGATTCCACCAACTACGTCGGAGAAGATGTAGCTGGAACTCGATTACCCCCTAAAAATACTTTTTTCTGGCGTCGCTCCGCCCACAATGGGTGCAATACGCCCACTCTAGGCAGGACACAACTAGATAATGATATCAACCTCCCACCCAAGTTTCAACAAGATCGGATGATATCGGGTAGTTATGCTGCGGACAGACAGACACACACTCATGACGAATATAGTGGTCACTCTGTTTGATAACTCGTGAACCAATAAGATCGTAGGTGTGTGGAAAACTTGTATTTTGAGAGTTTACCTTGGAGGAGGTCACTTATTAAACATCTTCCTGAAACACTCACCTGGCGCTTCTGTTGGGCAAACCTGAAGCTCACAGCTCTGCTTCGTGTTAGGCTTGCTGTCTGAGTCACAGCCTTGACCCAGCTCACCTCCTTGATAACACTTCACCTCTCGTACACGAATCCCAGTTCCACAGGTTTTGCTGCACTACACACACACACACACACACACACACACACACACACACACACACACACACACACACACACACACACACACACACACACACACACACACACACACACACACACACACACGTTGTGTTCACCTCCCGACCATCTTCCCTTGACACTGAGTGGCTGTAATGTCAATCCTATCAACAAGATAATATTAATTGAAGAATATGACATCATACAGAAGACAATAGAGGAGCATGAAGATGTCCATGACATGGACATATAGATGGCAGTACCACAAGGATATAAACATGAAGTTGTCGATGGGACAATGACAAGTTACAGAAATAGTGATGAGAACCAGCACAGAGATGGCAATTACAGAAAAACTCTAGAACAGCACTCGGAGAGAGCATACCTCTGCCTGGTTGGCAGTGTCACTCAATGGTGAAGAACCACTTTAAAATTCTACTGGCTGGATCCGGATCTTCACCAAAATTGAATCGATTCTTCCTTGTCACACATAACCTGTCCAACAAGTTTCGTCCAAATCCGACTAATCCGCCCACACCAACTCCTCTCCGGCCCAGCTCCCCCAGCTCTATCTGTGCTCTGTCCCCCAAATATTTCCTGCAGGTCGCACAAGACCTGCCAGCAACCCTCTTCGGGTGAAATTGCCAAAATCAAGACTCTCTGCTCACCTTCACTCTTTCATTCCTCTTTTCTCCCGCCTCTGGAACAAACTCCCTCACTCTTTTCAATTCCACTCCTCCCTCCAGGTCTTTAAAACAGCTGTTCACCACCATCTCTAATCTCCCCCCATCCAAAACCTTGATCTTTTCTACCTCCGTTAATTCACCCCAGCTTCACTTTTTTGAAATACCAACTTCTTTCCTGGAAGTCCGAGCAGTGTCCATGTGTTTTATACCTCTCCCACCCTTCCCATGCCTCCTCCCCCAACCCCTCTCCTTCCCACAGATCTCCTGATGTCCCCGTTCTCTACTGTTGTACTTGTGTGCTTCCCTCTCTCTCCCCATATTATCTTGTCTCTTCCTCATATGTGGCAACTTCAGCTGTCATGCCAGCTGGCTGGGTGCGGGTTCCTCTCCCACCAGCCAAGGCATCTCAGCAAAGGACTTCTGCGACTCTTTGGGACTGACACAATCTGTCAATTTCCCGACCCGGATCTCAGTCAACAGAGTATCTTCTCTTCTCGACTTTGTTATGACAAACTTCCCTGCATATGTCTGCTGCTCTTCTTCTGCTCCAATCGGTTCTTCTGATCATTTGCTTGTTAAAGTGGACATCTCTCTGGCCATTCTCAGAGAGCCTCCTCAGCGCCGACGAGTCTGGCATTTCACTCAGGCCAACTGGCACGGTCTTCAAGCAGCCATCAATCATCTGGACTGGTCTCCCATCTCTACTGCCTCTGACATCAATTCTTCCTGGGAATTCTTCCAAAGCAAACTGCTCTCTCTCATGCACAGATTTATCTCATCTCGTCTTCAGTTGTCTTCCCCTTCCTCCCGTCCATGGTACACTGAATCTTGTGGTGAGGCATTTGCCCTGAAACAACTTGCCTTTGCCTCTTGGAAGGCTAATCCAACTGAAGGTAATCTCAGTTCCTTTCACAAAGCTTAGAACAAGAGTGTGTCTACCCTCAGGAGAGCCAGGAAGCACTCTCAAGCACGCTCTCTACTCTCAAGACTGAACTCTCAAACCTCTCCCCTTCCTCCAAATCCTGGTGGCTTCTGGTCAAATCTGTTTCTGGTGTTTGTTCTCCTTCCATCCCCTCCCTTACCTCAAACGGCTACACAGCTGACACCACACGTAACAAAGCCGAACGCCTCAACTCTGTGTTTGCCTCAAAATCTTGTGTCCCATACCCATCTCTCTCTGCACCCACCTCACCAGTCGAACCCAGCTGCTCCTGAACTCTGTGTCCTCTCCTGACAAGGTGGAGAAGTTTCTGTCAAACCCCGACTGTGATTCTCCAACTGGACCAGTCGGCATCAGCCCATGGGTCCTAAAAACCTATTCTTCTGCTCTTTCACACCTTCTCTCAATTATCTTCACCCTCTCTTTTGCTCAAGGTCATCTGCCATCTGCTTGGAAATCGGCCAACATTTCCACTTTACACAAGAAAGGTGCAAAAACAGATCTTTGCTACGACAGACCAATCAGCATGCTCCCAATAATCAGCAAGGTCATGGAATCGTTCATTGCTTCTGACATCAAATCCTTCCTCTTCTCCAAAGGCTTGATCTCAGATCATCAATTTGGATTCAGACCAGGTCATTCTACTCTGGACATGATGCTTCTGCTGGCTCAACAATGGATGGAGGTCCTCAATGCCAAACAGGAAATTAGAGCTGTCTCCCTTGACATATCACGTGCCTTTGATACGGTCTGACACCCCACCCTGCTCACCAAACACTCCTCGTATGGTATCCATGGAAACCTCCACGCATGGCGAGCAGACTTCCTTTCTGGTCGCAGTCAACGTGTGGCCCTGAATGGGTTTCTCTTATCTCCTCTTCCCGTTCAGGCTGGAGTTCCTCAAGGCAGTGTTCAGGGCCCTGTCCTTTTTATGGTATTCATCAATGATCTCTCCGACTCTCTGGAAAATCCTCTCTATCTTTGCTGATGACTCCACTATCTGCCGCTCCATTCCTCATCCCTCAGATCGGCAGTCTGCAGCCTCCTCACTCTCTGCAGACATGGACAATATCACAAACTGGTCAAACAAGTGGAACATGTCCTTCAATCCTGACAAATCTCACACTCTCACTTTGTCTCTCCGAAAAGACCGTCTGGACAACCCTCCCATCTACTTTCTGAACAATCCTCTCCAAGAAGTTCTGTCGCTCAAGCTTTTGGGTCTCACTATCTGCCATGATCTTTCCTGGGAAAACCACATTTCCAAGCTGGCCTCCAAAGCCAGTCGCCGACTGGGCATCCTCCGTCGTGTGAAGTTCTTACTTGGCACACCTGAGCTCCTCACCACATACAAAGCTTTCATCCACAGCTCAATGGAATACTGTTCTCCCCTCTGGGCTGGTGCTCCTGCCTCACACCTAGCTCCACTTCACGCGGTTGAAACCAAAGCATTCAGGATCATTGGAATCTCCCGCGATGAAGTTGATTCTGAGGGCCTTTCTCTCTCACCGCAGGCAGGTAGGTGGTCTTTCTGTCTTCTACCCACTCCTCTCCGGCCATGCTCCCCCTGCTCTGTCTGTGCTCTGTCCCCCAAGTATTCCTGCAGGACACACAAGTTCTGCCAGCAACCCTCTACTGGTGAAACTGTCAAAATCAATACTCTCTGCTCACCTTCACTCCTTCATTCCTCTTTTCTCCCACCTTGGAATAAACTCCCACACTGTCTTCAATCCCTCTCCTCACTCCAAGTCTTTAAAACAGCTGTTCACCACCATCTCTTATCTTCCCTCATCTCTTCCCTCATCTCTTATCCTTATGTTCCCCCAACCCCCCCCCCCTCCCCCCTTTCACCACGCCTCCTCCCCCCAAGCCCTCTCCCTCCCACACATCTCCCGATGTCCCTGCTCTCAAATGTTGTGTTTGTTTGCTTCCCCTTCTCTCCCCATCTTGTCTACCGCTCCCTCCTTTTATATATTTTGTTTGTCTGTTTGATTTGTTTGTGAAATAAATGTTAGCTCTTTCACGAGCCTCGATTCAGTATACAAAAAATAAATAATCCAAAACGTTGATCGTTTCTACCCCTGTTAAAACGCCGCAAATCCACCTCTTTGAAACCACAGGTTCTGTCCTGGGGTTCCTCGAAGTGTTCATTTGCTTTGTACCGTGTACCCCTCCCAGCTCCCCCTCCCCCCTTCCACAGATCTACCGGCGTCCCTGTTCTCTTCTGTTGTGCTTGTGTGCTTCCCTCTCTCCCCCCTTGTCTCCCGCTCCCTTCATTGCAGGTTTTGTGTGTCTCTGCATGTTTTTCATGTTCAATGTGTTAGCTCTTACACGAACCTCGATTCTGTATTCATTTAAAAAAAAAAAAAAATCGTTTTAGGCCGTATCTCCCAATGGTGAAGAATCACTTAACATTTCTAATAATTGTCAAACCTGAATCCATATTCAGATCTTCACCAAAATCGAATCGAATCGTCCTTGTCAGACACCCAACAGGTCCACCAAGGTTCGTCCAAATGCGTCCACAACTTTTTGAGATATCCTGCTACGTATCGTTTTTGGCCCTATCTCCCAATGGTGAAGAATCACTTAACATTTTAAATAATTGTCATATCTGAATCCATGTTCAGAACTTCACCAAAATCGAATCGAATCGTCCATGTCAGACACCCAACCGGTCCACCAAGTTTCGTCCAAATCTGTCCACAACTTTTTGAGATATCCTGCTACATATCGTTTTTGGCCCTATCTCCCAATGGTGAAGAATCACTTCAAAATTATCGTATCCGGATCCGAATTCGGATCTTCACCAAAATCTAATCATTTGTCCTTGTCACATACGCTACATCTCTGCGAAATTCCGTCCGAATCCGTCCACAACTTTTTGAGATATCTTGTTCACAGACAAACGGACAGACAAACAGACAGGGGTGAAAACATAACCTCCATCCACCTTTGGTGGCGGAGGTAATGAACATGTACATGTTGATAAACAGATATGGAAAAAATGATGCAGTGAAACATAATATCCAAGTGTTTCAAATTCATGAGGAAAGAGATTCATGGAATGTTATCAAAACAAAACTTTGTCTATGCACATATTGACAAATTGCTACTTTCTATTTTCAAATATTTGGTGACATTTTATTTTGTGAAGAACCAAGTACTGAGGATACTTTATAATAAAAAAGAATTAAGAGAATGAAACATCAGATCGACTCTAATGATGAAACAACAGATGAATACTAATAATAATCACGCAAAAAATGAACAACAGATGGATACAACAGATTGAGATGTCTGCCTGAAATAAAAAATGAATTACAGATATTAATTTGAGAAATACTGTTAATACTTTTTGCTTGAATGGATATGCTTGTTGCATTGCGCCTGACCATCCATTTTACCAGACATTTAGATGTACCGGAAAATTTAGCAAACCTGATCATCTTTTGAGAAGCTCAAATTGTCTGTAAACAGTGTTTTGTCTGTAAACTGTAAACAGGCAAATAATTGTCTTGTAAATTTACCTTTAAACAGGTAAATTTACCTGTAAACAAGTAAACAGGTAAATAAACAGGTAAAACAGGTAAAAATGTCTGTAAACAGGTAAAAATATAGTTTTCTATATTTTAATATAGAAAACTCGAATGGCATTTGGTGGCGCACATACCTCCGCCAGGCATATGCGGACATACCTCCGCACATACCTCCGCCAGTTTACGTATTGCATCCCACTGTTAGGCCGGATCTGGATTCGGTCCTGAAGCAAAATCTAATCGTCTAGTTCTTGTCAGTTACTCATCTCATCCACCAAGTTTTGTCATAAATCGTCCAAAACGTTTTTAAATATCATTGTATATATTGTTTTTGGCCCCATCCTTCAGTGGTGGAGAATCACTAAAATTTTTAAATAATCGAATCCGGATCTAGATCTTCACCAAAATCTATTCATATTTTTTCTTATCAAACACCCAAAATGTCGACAGAAATCGGTCCGAATCCGTCCATAGCTTTGTGAGATGTCCTGCTCACAAACAGACAAACAGACAGACAAACGGGTGAAAACATAACCTCTCTCGACCTTCTGTGTCGGAGGTAATAACTGTTTAAATATGCAAAAAATCCTGTTGAAAAACAACATCCCAAATAAATTAGATTGAGGATTGAAAAGGCTCATCTGGTATGTTGTGCACAGACTGATATGACATACTCATGACCTTTACTCGGTGAACGCCACCAACAAATTAAGACTTTACCTTTCAATTTGCTGTGAATCAGCTGAAATTAGCGGAATTTTATGGTTACGGATACATTTGCATAGGTAGCATTTTAGTCCCTGTACCAAGGTACATTGAAGGCAGTAAGAATCAAACCACATTGTTTGGAGTGGCATCCCATGTCCATTAAATGTATCTGAGTGCATGTGCATCCATTTCCTACCAAGAGGAGGTCCTCCAGACCAGGAGGTTTAGGCAGATTATCCAATCCCCCACAACTTGTGGATGATTCATGTGCGAGGCGAGTTTTAACCAAATCCAGTAGTGGCATCCAGCAAATCCAGCAAATTTATCCTCTCGAAATGAGAGAATGATTTCAATACGCAATACAAGTCCTTAAAGTTGCGTCCTTCAGCAGGATTCCAGCCACCCACAAACTCTGGCATTCTCACACAAGGTCGCGTGCCATTTACACTATAAAACATCTTACCTTACTCGTACTCTTACCTGTGACCAGGACGTCGTGAACCACCGCGAACATGGACGCTCGAAGCACGTCTCCTGCTCTTTGGGTTTGAGTGTGTCATGGCACTCACTTTCATCAAACTCTTTGAAGGTTCCTCCGACAAGGCCGGCACATAGTACCATCCGTGACCTTGCACCCCGGCCGCACGTCGCATTGCACTGCATGTTCACACATCGCCGCCAAACACACTTGGTACATCATGATTACAAGAGCATCTCAATTAGAAGTACACTTTTGTAAATTATATGTTATGTCATCATTGTTCAAGCATTTTGGATTCTACTGAAGCAGATGTAATTGCCCTTTTGTGTTGATGCCAAGCTCGCAGTGTTAGTGTGAGAAATCCCCAAGGATATCCCAGAGACTCAATAGCTCAGTGGGCTGTCACTGCGTAAGTGATGAGTTCCTGGGTTCGATTCCCTGGCTGTCAGAATTTTTTCACACTTAGCCCCTCGCAGGAATTTGATTCCTGTTTCTAAAATTATATATATATATATATTGTCGTAGTCAAAAATATTGGCACCCTTGCACTTTTTTCAAATAATGCATCATTTCTTCCAGGAATTTGTTGAAATTAAAAAATATTTTGGTATCCACACATGTATTTCTTTGGTTTGCAGTAGAAAAACAAACAAAAAAGCTGAAAGAATCACGAAATCTTAGCTTATTCCACACAGAAATCCTAAAATGGCCCAGACAATATTATTGGCACCTTTTAAAAGTTGTTAGAAATCATTAGATTTCAAGCAGGTGATTCTCCTTTACTTTGGAATTGAACTCACCCGTGGTGATTGCAGGTGCCTGCAATATAAAAATCACCCATTCAACCAGTTTGAATAGAGAAAAGGAGTCATTCTGCTGTTTTGTGTCACTGTGTGAACCGCAATGAGCATGGAGAAAAGAAAGAAAACCAGAGAATTGTCTGACAAGGTCAGACACAACATTGTAGCCAAGCATGGACAATCTCAAGGCTACAAGTCCATCTCCAGAGACCTTGATGTACCTGTGTCCACCTACGCAATATTATCAGGAAGTTTAAGGCCCATGGCACTGCATCCAATCTCACTGGATGTGGCTGCAAGAGAAAACTTGATCCAAGATTGCAGCGAAGGATTGTTCGAATGGTAGAGAAAGCACCTCGATGAACTGCCAAACAGATGCAAGCTGACCTTCAGACACAAGGTACGACAGTTTCAACTCGCACTATCCGCCGCCAATTCAATGGAAGGGGGTTCTATGGTAGAAGACCCAGGGAGACTCCACTGCTGAGAGAGAGACATAAGAAAGCCCGACTAGAGTTTTCCAAAACACACCTGATCAAGCCAAAATTCTTCTGGGAGAATGTGCTGTGCACAGATGAAACCAAATTAGAGCTTTCCTGTAAAGCACATCATCTGTATGTTTGCAGAAAACAAAATCAAGCCTTCAAAGAAAAGAACACCTTCCCTACAGTCAAACATGGAGGAGGTTCAGTGGTGTTTTGGGGTTGCTGTGCTGGCTTTGGCACCAAGTGCCTTGAATGTGTGCATGGCATCATGAAATCAGGTTCAAGACAAAACGCTTGACTGTTCTGAAGTGGCCAGCAATGAGTGCAGATGTAAGTGCCATTGAACACCTGTGGGGAGATCTGAAAACAGCAGTTGGAAGAAGGTACCCTTCAAATCTGGAATAGCTGGAGCAGTTGGCACAAGAAGAATGGGCCAAACTGCCAGTGGAGGGGTGTAGGAAGCTCATTAATAGCTATAGGAAGCGCTTACTGCAGTTATTTTGTCCAAAGGCCGTGGAACCACCTTTAGAGGCCATTTTTCCCCGCAGAGCAGGGATTGGCCTTTTTCAGGCACCATGGTCCCTTTTTTGAAGCATTGTTTTATGGCCGGATGCCCTTTGCCACCAACCCTGTTAGTCCCTCTTGCCTCTTGCGACACAGGTAGTTAGTCCCTCTTGCCTCTTGCTCTCCTCTTGTTCTTGTTCTCCTCTCCTCTTGACACAGTCTCTCCTCTTGTTAGTCCCTCTTGCCTCTTGCCTCTTCGACCCTCTTGCGACACAGGGAATTACCAGTGAACTGGTACTCAATTTGCCGACCTCTGAGTCAACCCCCCTGGCGTTAATTCAGCGATTGACCAGGATTCGAACCCAGGATCCTAGGATCCCAACCCAGGATCCTAGGATCCCAAGCCGGCACCCTGACCGCTAAGCCACCACCAGGCTTTTGTCCAAAGGCTGTGATACCAAATATTACGTCTAGTTCTAGGGTGTCAATCATTTTGTCAATGCCATTTCTTATTGTTTTTCTAATTTAAAAGGATATATTAAGTTCTGAATCAAAAACAAAGGTTCTGTAATATTAACAGTGAAAAAAAAGAATTGTGGAGACCAAATACTTTTCTCAATTTCAACTTATTTTTAGAGAAAATTATGAGTTATTTGAAAAAAAGTGCAAGGGTGCCAATATTTTTGGCCACGACTGTATATATCTGTGCAGTCTACTAGCTGTGCAAAGGAGCTCTGGCTCTTTCAAAAAAATATATATTGTGCAAAGGAGCTCTGGCCTGTTCGCGTCGCGTCCCCCGGAGGAACCTTCAACCGAGGGATCCTCCAGGTGGAATTACGTGGTGGAGAGGTGTTTTCAATGACGTGATTGTGAGGTGTTTTGAATTACGTGCCGGTGAGGTGTTTTTAATAACGTGGTGGTGAGGTGTTTTGAATTACATGGTGGTGAGGTGAAGTACTTCATATACTCTACATATATCTGTGCAGTGTCTGTCACATCCCGTCATGTCACTGAACTACTCGCTCAAACTTTTGTGAAATCGTCCCAAACTTCCAGTTCGCACCTACCCCTCCCATATGTATGTGCTGAGGGTTTTTTTTGAAAAAACAAAACAAAAAAAATTCAACCTAAATCTACAACTTAAATTGCTTATAAAAATGTAATCTCACATATACTACAAATATATCTGTGCAAAATAATTGTTTGTTTGTATTATGATTGGTGGAAATCATGACAGCACAGCACCTCAGGTACAGTCATTATCCTCATAAAACGAGCCCGTTCCTCTGTAGCGATGCATGGTGAGGCAAGCGTGGCAAGCCGAGCCATGCTAGTACACTCACACACACACACACACACACACACACACACACACACACACACACACACACACACACACACACACAGTCACGTGAAAAAGTAAGTACACCCCATGTAAAGTTTTGACTTTTTCAACATATTTCAACATACAGCTATTTGATCTTCATTTCAA
Source organism: Myxine glutinosa (assembly GCF_964187855.1). Lineage (NCBI taxonomy): Eukaryota > Metazoa > Chordata > Myxini > Myxiniformes > Myxinidae > Myxine > Myxine glutinosa. Next base: position 42,183,484 of record NC_136273.1, on the reverse strand, counting down.
CAATATTGATAGATAAAGGTGATATAATGTAACAAATATCATGAAACATTTATATTTTGTAGTCCATTGTATAATTTAAATAAACATAAATGCACATTTCGCATGTGGAAAAAGTAAGTACACCCCTACATTTATCACTACTTCAAATACCTAAAATTAGAATCAGGTGCACAAGCTCAGGTGCAAATGATTAGAACATCGTTAGAGAGGATCTTGGAGGAGCCTGACTTATTTAAACCTCAGACATTTAATTTGGTTTGCTCTTTGTTGTTGAAGTGTGCGGCGTCACCATGCCTAGATCAAAATACTGTAGCTCTCTGGGGCCTTCAGAAAGAAGGTTATAGATGCCGACGAGTCTGGGAAGGGATTTAAAAAGATCTCCAAGCAATTTGAAATCAATCATTCGACTGTCCGGAAGATCATCTACAAGTGGAGAAGATTCCAAACAGCTGCCAACTTGTTCAGGCCAGGCCGCCCCAGCAAGTTCAGCCCGAGAGCAGACCGAAAGATGCTGAAAGAAGTCTCCAAGAACCCCCAGAATGTCATCACGGGACCTACAGGTAGCTCTTGCCACTGTTGATGTCAAAGTGCACGAGTCTACCATCAGAAAGAGGCTGCACAAATTTGATCTACATGAGAGGTGTGCCAGGAGGAAACCTTTGCTGTCCAGAAAGAACATCAGGGCAAGACTAAAGTTTGCCAATGAACACCTCGGCAAAGACCAGCATTTCTGGAGCAATGTGCTCTGGACAGATGAGTCAAAGGTAGAGCTATTTGGCCACAGTACCAGAAGACATGTTTGGCGAAAACCAAAGACAGCATTTGGCCACAATAACCTGATACCAACTGTAAAGCATGGTGGTGGAAATATTATGGTTTGGGGCAGCTTTGCTGCATCAGGGCCTGGGCAGCTCACCATCATATAATCCACTATGAATTCTTCATTGTACCAGAGGGTGCTTGAGGATAATGTGCGGCCATCTGTCGGAAAGTTGAAGCTCAACCGAAGGTGGACCTTGCAACATGACAATGACACTAAACATACCAGTAAATCCACCAAGGAATGGCTGAAAAGAAAGAAATGGAGGGTTCTGGAATGGCCAAGTCAAAACCCGGATCTAAATCCCATCGAGGTGTTGTGGGGGGATTTGGAACGAGCTGTGCATGCAAGAAACCCCTCAAACATCGCACAGCTGAAAGAATTCTGCATGGAGGAGAGGGCAAAAATTTCTCACAGTTGATGTCAGACTGGTAGACAGTTGTACGAAACGCCTACTTGAGGTTGTTTCTGCCAAAGGGGGCAATACCACCTATTAGAGCCAAGGGTGTACTTACTTTTTCCACATGCGAAATTTGCATTTATGTTTATTTAAATTATACAATGGACTACAAAATGTAAATGTTTCATAATATTTGTTAAATTATATCACCTTTATCTATCAATATTGTTGAAATGAAGATCAAATAGCTGTTTGTTGAAATATGTTGAAAAAGTCAAAACTTTACATGGGGTGTACTTACTTTTTCACGTGACTGTATATATATATATATATATATATATATATATATATATATATATATATATATATACTAGCTGAATGCACCCTGCGTTGCCCGGGTTATTTTTGAATGAATTTAATCTTCTGTACATAGGTCTGAGGCGAGCCCAGTATCAGTTAGTGCTCAAAGATAAATTTTAAAAAAGGAATAAAATGCGGCCTTGCGAAGCAGCGGAGTTTGACTATCCAACCATGGCCACATTTCGTTAATTTACGACTATAATGCAGCTTTTAATCACGGCCGTAGAAGATTGACTCCTGCAATTCAGCTCAGCTTTTAATTGCGAAATAGGCCCAGCCCGTCCGAGGCGGCCTCGACCGACCTCGCCAACTAGCCTATAACCTTCCCGGGGCCCTCTGTTACGTGCCCCTCCACCAAACCCCGGTCACGGTGTACCTCCGAGCCCCGAGAGGAGTCACGGCAGAAAGATGTGTTATTCTGTATGTCAAAGATAAATGGTGAAACCACACCAATTGTTACCAACAAACAAGTATTGTATAAAGATCACACAAAAATAACAGTACAATAACAATATTAATCAATTGTACAACCAATATATCATTCCTCTGATGGTACCATTAGTTTCGTACAACTGTATAACTAACAACTCTGTTTCGTATAACTCACTGTGCTCCAAGTGATCGAAAATAACATTCCCAATGTCTGTCCCGGCTTCAAGCCAAAGTCGATCCACGCTCCAGTGATCGTCTGAATGAGGTTGTATCGAGACCAGAATCCCATTCGGTTGACAGTCACACTGCCAAAGATAGGCAAAAGTGTCCTCAAGAGGCGGCTGGGAAATCACACCTTCGGGTATGGACGTTCAACGGCTCCCAATCGGCGAACCGCAAATTCACACTCAAAATCCACATTACACACACACACCAGGTTAACGTCTGGATGCGGTGAAATGGTTGAAGCGAGGTGAAAAACCTGGAGCGATGCGAAAACAGGCGCGAGGCAAAATGGCCAACGGTCCGTTCTCGAGACGCAACGGCACTCCAATGATTCTCTTCGGAATCGACTGCAAAACCTGTCATGCAGGTTTATCTGTCACAGCGATAACAACTCTGTCGCAGGAATCCCTTTCCCAGGAAACCCCAAAGTTCACTCATGACCCTTGTTCGCCAGCGTTTGCTCAAAACCTCAACGCAGCTCGGCTCCTTCTCCGACCTCCCTCGCTCCGCCTCCTTTTCCTCTTCTTCCTCCTCTTCTTCGTCCGGTTCCCGATCCGGTTTCCGGTTTCTTTTAAAAACACTAACTTTTTTTACCTTTTGAAAACGGTTATCTCCAATTCACTTAAATGATAACAATAATAGTACATGCAACCCAAAATGTTTACAGTGGATGAGAACCACAACAACGGAAGTGACGAATCCGTAACGCCGTCCCAACATTTTTTTGTTTCAGAGGTTTCCTCCTATCTTTCACCGTTCAGGAGATTTGCACGTGCAGACAAACAAACAAAAACTTTCTGTTATATATATATAGAAGATAGAAGAAGAAGATAGATAGAAGATAGATAACAATCACACTAAATTACTAACCGAGGGACCCTCCAGGTGGACTCAAATACAGACACCGGGAGAAATAAATGAAAGTTAAAAAAATGTGGTGTGTAGCATTTGATTGGTACTCAGTTTGGCATCCTTGACCGTCACTGATCCCTTGTCCCTGCGTGGGAAAACACGCATTGGCACGAAGTCGCGTTCACCGCCTGCCACCGACACGAAGCGAACAGGCCAGAGCTCCTCCCACGTCCTTTTCGCTCAGCCGCACCGAGCTCCGACCGTCCCGAACTTCCCAGGTGCACATGGCACGAAACGCAGCCGTCACGAGCCAACACCAAGGAGAGGAAAGAGAAGGATGCGTCCGCTCGCAATGAAGGCCAGGACAGAAGAGAGTAAATGTGACTGTACGCGATGGAAGCCAGGACAGAGAGAGTGTATAAACTGCGAGACTGCTTGTCACGAACCCAGCACAAAAGAGCGAATGCGAAATGTACTGTCTGTAATAAATGTCGGAACCAAGAGTGTATAAACTGTGACTGCTTGCGATGAATGCCACGAACCAAAAGATCGACAAGGACGTGCGACTGCTTGTTCCAATTGCCTGGACCAAAGCAAGCATATAACTGTGACCGCCTGTGGCCAGCCCGGGACAGAAAGAGTGAAAGATGGCGGTTGCTTCGCCTTTTTACTCCTGGTGCTGGAATGTTCTCTCTGACGTCACCCGCGCTCCAATCAAAGAGCGCCATCGCATCAGTCTATGGCTATCAATCATTCCTTTCGGGGCAGGGCCTCACGGCCCTTCTTGACGCCTCTTGAGATGGCTTGGCTGGTTGGCGTCAGTGGTAGTGTTCAGGATCCAGTCGGCGATTATGTGGTTTAAATTAGGTGCTGAATGCATGGCTGGTGCTGTAAGTGTCATAAGGAACGAAGGGAAAACCACAGAGGCGACTACAAACAGGGAAGCTACCTTTATACCCTAACTAATTAGCATAGCTCCACCCCTCACACGGAGACAAATATACACTTACGTGACATCCGGCCCGACTTAGTTACAGTAAGGTTTCTTCTTCTTCACGACATTCGGAGCACACTGCCTGATACAATCCTACTTGGCCTAAGGTATTTCATTGCCTACCCCCATACGTAACAGTATGTATGTATCTATCACCTATGATGTTATCAATCAATTTATTTATTTTCTGTGTACTAATCCTCTCATATATCACGAGCTTTATATTTTTTTGTATACCAAGATGAGGCTCGTATAAGAGCTGACACGTGGAAACATTATAAAATGTGATAAAGACTGGAGAATTTAATCAAGAAACAAAATTAGAAACTCCAAAACGGGATGAAAGATTGACAAAAGCAAATGCTGCAGCAACACCTCTAAAGGGAAAAACTCTCAAAGTTCCTAACTCAGTTCAAATAGCACCTTTGCAAATAAAACAAGAGCAATAAAGATATATCACAATAAGGAGGAGAATAATAGACAACAAAAGAATGAAGAAGAGGAAGAGGATGACAACGAACAGCATAGGCTTGAAGAGGAGTTGGCCAATAAAATAAAGGAAATCAGACTAATATCACGCAGGCAAAGACCTCAACTCCACCGAATAAAAAAACAACAAACAACTGAAGATGCAAGTAAGGAGAATAAACCAAGCAGTCACTAAAATGCTCCTCAAATTACCTAATCTGAGAGAAATTAACGATGTGAGTTTTGCAGCAGCACTGTATGTCCTTGAAAAATTAACAGGCAAACCACACAAAAAGGATAGATCTGATGATCTCACCAGAAACAAAACGCCACCGTGCAAACAGAGACTGGAAAAGCAGAGAGACAAACCGAGGAGGAAAACGGGACAAATATAACAATTCAAGAAGGGAAACGGAAATCCAAAGCTCAACAAAAGAATCAGACAAATAAAAAAGAAACACAACATTGAAAACAATGGGCTAGAAAATCCACTGAAACTCATGTACGTCACAAATATAGAACAATAACATGCTTACCAACAGCATACAAACTTTTAACTGGATTAATCACGGATGAAATTTACGAACACCTCCCTCAACAAGAAGCTTTAGAGGCAGAACATAAAGGAGGTAAGAGAGGATGTTATGAAATGATAGACCATTTATTACCATACAAGACCATACTCGAAAATTGCAAGCTTCGACAAACAAATTTATCCAGGGGGAGAGGGAGGGGGAGGGGGGAGGGCGTGCGAATCGTCGAATCAGCGCGCTGCTCTGCCACCGATTTAGATTCCGTGTATAATATTCCTCGCTGAAAAAAAATATGGATCGAAAGATGAAAGAAAAAAAAACCTATGTGGTGTGAATGGCAATGTTCCTCGCTGAAATGTGAAAAAACGCAATCGCGCGGCAAGGAACATCACGTGATCACTCTGAGCGATCGATTGCAACTCTGCGTCATGTCGTGGGCGTGGCCGACATGGCCTCATGCTCCCAGGTGATTGGCTAACTCGAGCTCGAGAGAGCCATAATGTGCTACGTTATGGCAAAAAATATGGCTCTAAAGATGAAAGAAAAAAAAACCTATGTGCTGTGAATGGCAATGTTCCTCGCTCAAATGTGAAAAAACGCAATTGCGCGGCAAGGAACATCACGTGATCGCTCTGAGCGATCGATTGCAACTCTGCTTCGTGTCGTGGGCATGGCCAATGTGGCCTCATACTCCCAGGTGATTGGCTAACTCGAGCTCGAGAGAGCCATAATGCGCTACGTTATGGCAAAAAATATGGATCTAAAGATGAAAGAAAAAAAAAACCTATATGGTGTGAATGGCAATGTTCCTCGCTGAAATGTGAAAAAACGCAATCGCTTTTTGCTCTGAAATATGTGCGAACGCGTAACTGAGTTAATGGCGGTAAGGAACATCACGTGATCGCTCTGAGTGAATCAGCGCGCTGCTCTGCCATTCCGGTCATAGTATTCCTCGCTGAAATGCGCTGAGGTAAAAAAAATATTATGAAATAAATTTTTAGGTTGGCCATGTTCTTCCCAGGCTCAATGGCCATGTTTGTGCCAAATATCAAGTATGTGAGCCTCTCCGTTTAGGAGTCTATCAGTAACATTACACACACACACACACACACACACACACACACACACACACACACACACACACACACACAAACTGTATTTTATATATACTAGGGCATGCCCGTACTATATCTATATCTAAAATTATATCCCCCCCCTCTATTTACATGAAATGGTTTGGTCCAAAGCGAACGGCTTGCGAGTACGGTGACAATCCCCCCCCCCCCCCTCTATTTACATGAAATGGTTTGGTCCAAAGCGAACGGCTTGCGGAGTTTGGTAAAGAAATCGCCATAGCATGCACAAACGCGCAGGAAAGCGAAAGAATCGCAAATTAGTTTTAATTAGTTTTAAAACATCGTTTAACGCCAACATAGCGGCAACATAGTTTGCCAACGTGAAATAATCTAAATAGAGGGGGGGGATAATGATGGATGAAATTAACGGGATGTTGCTTGAGGTATGATAGTCACAGTGGGAAGCAAGGATAAGATGACGTTGTGGGCATGAATTGTGGGCAAAAAGGTGGTCTTAACGCCCGAAACATCAGCTTCTCCTTGCTTCTCACAGCAGTTATCATACCTCTGTGGCGGTTACCTTATGTGCAGGTAACAGCATGTGGCGGTTACCTTATGTGATTACCTTATTTGGGCATAATACACGTGCACGGACCTGTTGGACTTGTGGTTGTGCGGACTTGACGCACGCGCGGTTGCCGGAGCCACGCCCTCCGAAGAGGGCTTTCGGCTTTATATAAGCGTGCCGACTTCCGTTCGAGTTTAGTGAGCTGGATCTTGCTGTTACAATAAACCATCTTCGAACCCTACGAATGGCCTCGTTCTCTCGCCTTCCGCGACTCCTAAACCTCCATCAATGTCTAGTTGATTCCATCCATTGTTCTACCTGTCCATCAAGGCATATCAACACTGCCTTCGCCAGTAAGACTGTTTCTTAATTTTGGTTTATCAAATGACGTATTTGGTGCTTCCATTGGGCCCTCACCGACTAATGGTAAAACACCAAGTTAAGTTCTCATGGATTATGTTGCCTTCTCCATTGTCCTTATTTTATTGTGGTAGAAGCCTCTCTGTCAGCTTTGGTTTAAAAAAAACAAAAAACTTGGAGATTGAAAGACTATATTTTTGGATCCTTCCTTCTTGGCTCTTGTAAACTTTATCAAGTTATATATACTAGGGCATGCCCGTACTATATCTATATCTAAAATTATATCCCCCCCTCTATTTACATGAAATGGTTTGGTCCATGAAATGTTTTGGTTCATTCGCAACGCCAAAGCGAACGGCGAACGCTTTACATGAAATGGTTTGGTGCATGAAATGTTTTGGTCCATTCGCAACGCCAAAGCGAACGGCGAACGGCTTGCGAGTACAGTGACAATCCCCCCGGGGTTTTTATTAGTTTTAAGACATAGTTTAACGCCAACATAGCGCCAACATAGTTTGCAAACGTGAAATAAATGAATACGCTCTCAAATGTGCCGCCCGAGGCAGAGTCTGTTCGCCACGTTCGGCACACGTGATAGCTCGCTGCTCTCTGATTGGTTGAATCGCTTTTTGGACATAGCTCGGTAACTACTTCTCCGATTAATATGAAACCTTGAAAAGGCACATCCTCGGGTCCCCAGCAATATACCTGGCAAGTTTAAAGTATATCGGACCCGTGGTTGTCGAGAAACAGCGGTCACAGACATACAGACATACAAACATACAAACATACAAACATACAAACATACAAACATACACACAGAGATTACTGGAATTATAGATAGATAGATTACGGACTGTCCGTTTATTACGTACGCGGCTGAGCCGCAAGTGCAACCGCCAAAGCCAGCCTACCGTTTGCCCTATAATAATCCCGTGTGCGCCAAACGACACGTGGAGAGCTCCTGCCGTCTTTGTTCGTCTCCTTCGCGGATGCGAGTTGGGGACCAGAGGAAGAGCTGCCTGGACGCCATCCCTGGACCATCAACCTGTTCGTCTGCAACCCCGTGTGAGTGTGTAAGTGTGACGGGCCCATTTGTCCAGGGATAAGTTAAGACTGTTTAAGGCTACACTGTTTTCTTCTTCTTTATTGTACAAAGTGTAAATAAATCTGTTATTCCTTTCTTCCCAAATTCGACCGTTTCCGTGATGTCTCCATTGGGTAAGCGTGGCATGATTAAGAATGGCTCAGATCAGGATCTAGTCCTTGATAACGGCTCGGGTCACGGGTCGCTACCGCTCGGCGTTTCCACTAACACCCGTGATTCGGGCGGGGCTTATTTCCTCGTTTCCGGTCAGCGTTAGTACTTAGGTAATAGCGAATTCATAGTCCTAAAACCCTATTTAACGCTGTCCGGAAGGACGTCATAGGTCCCGGGTCCCATCAGCTAGTAAAAGACAAGGGGACTAATCCCCCCTTGGTAAAGGGGAAAGGCCGGCGCTGAGATCCGCAACAATTGGTGTCAGGGGAGTGGGATTGGACCTGAAGTGCGCCTAACGCACTCAAAATTACGAGCGGCCGAAATTTAATTATTAACATCCAAATTGAAATCGTGCCATGGATAACCAAGACGGTCGGATGCCGGTGGGGGTAAATGAGGAGGTAGAGGAGGAATTAGAATTAATAACCCATGACCTCCGGGAAGAATTGGGAGAAATGGAGGATGCAATTGATGAGGGTACAGCAGTAGAGGTAGCAGGGGAAGAAAATGGCGGCGCCTCGTACATGGCGATGAGGGCCGCACCCGCTGCACAAGTGGGGGGTGGACACTGGACATGCAAGCCTTCATGGCGCAATTGATGGCGGCAATAAAAAAAATTGAGTGACAAATCCACCAAAGAAAGCAGAGAAATAAAAAAGAAACTCCGGGAAATGAAAGAAATAATGGGCGCCAGACAGAATGAAATAAATAAATTAAAGGGGAAAATGGACACCCGAGGGGAGTTAATAAAGGAGATGGGGAAAGACATAAGGTGCAGGTTGAGCGGGAAAGTCGCATTGGTACGCGACGGGGTAACGCGATGTGAGAAACACGTGGAGAGCGGTGTAGAGCCGAGCGCAGTTAAAATGACGGGGGTAGAAATCGCGACTCGGGGTGTGGAAAAGCCGACGGCCGCCGAATTGGAAAGTTTTCTTTTATCTGCGCCAGCGGTCGTCGAGCTTAATAAAGAAAAATAAATTATAATTGAAATTGGGGACGAAGAGACGGCAGAATCGGAGATTAAATCGAGGGAAGAAATGGAATGTACTCAAAGTCTGGATTCGCATGGTGATGTCGTGCTGCCTAACCCGAATGAAAGTTTGCGGGTGTTGGCGGGAAAGCAGGAGAAGAGAATCCCGAAAGTGAGTAGGAAAATGTATGGCGCGAAAGTGTTTGGCGCGAAAAAAAATTCGCGCGCTTGGGATCGCGACGTCACCCGGGCGCTCGTGGAAGGTCCGTGGTGCGCTGTGTGAAAGCGAATGGCACGTGGGTGCGAACGGCACCGAAGCGCAAGTGTGTTAGAGTGCGAAGAAGAATGCACAATGGAGTGTATGTGGGAAGAGTGTGAAACGGAGTGTGGAACGGAGTGTGACACAGAGTGAGAGATGGCCAGAGAGAGTGTGTGGGAGTGCACACCAGAGCGCGTGATTGGGTGTGCGACAGGAGATTGCATACCCGTGGGTAAGTGTGCGCTGATTGGGTATGTGCAGGAGTGCACACCTGTGGGTGTTACAGAGGATGTAACGGGAGAGTGTACGCGAGGGTGCGCGATGGCCAAGTGTGTAACGGAGTGCGCGAGTGGTATGAGTGCACCAGGGTGTGCGCGAGGATGTGTGGTAATGGAATGTGTGAACGGGGTGAGTGCGCCTGAGGAGTGTGCACCGGAGTGTGTGGGAAACGAGTGCACACCGGACCGTGTGCGGAGAGCGAGTGCAATAACAGAATGCATGGGTTGTATGAGAGGCGCTGGAGCGCCGTGTTGTGCGAGTGAGAAACGGGTCGCGTGTGATGAGAATGCGACTCAAGGATCGACGCAGACCGGGTTAGCGTTCAGGCCGACGTATAGCCGACGCGAGCTCTCGGGGCGTGGTGCGCTTTGTGTGCTGCGGGGGCCGGCGGGGATCGTTGCCGCGACGGTCTCGCAAGGAGCACCGTGCACAATTCGTGCCGGGCCCCACCCTGTATGGTCGGTGTCGCGTTGTAAAGCGAACGGCACGGTTTAAAGGGAGGAAGGAGAGGTCGGACCTTCGACCCCTGGTGGGCGCGGTGCTCCGACCGGGGGAGGTTGGGCCACCGTGCATGGGGCCGCAAAGCCTCACGTAGGGATGGCGCCTGGAACCTCGGCCCAAGCATGCCTCCTCCCCAGAATCGAAAATGCCGGACGGACTCAACCAACAGGAGACAAACCACCCGCATGCATTGCTTGGCTTTTCGAAGCCGAGCTGTAACGGAAATGTATTCCCGCACGGAGAGGCTCAAGTGGAGTGGACAAATGGCGATAGTGATGGCAAATGGTAGCTTTACCATTCATTGGGGCACATGAGCTTTAGATTATGGGGTGGCAGTGAAAACTAGCCGAGGGTGGGCTAGGATATTGATAGGGATTTAGAGATGACCATAGGAGACACAAGATTTAAGTAGTGACTTTTGTACCGGTAGAGGGGACGTAGAGAGATTAGATGGATGATAATGACGAGGGAGTGCTTAGTGTAAGGGAAGACGGGAAAGCACGAGTTTTAGAGGGGAGTAGTTAGTTATATGATGCTGTGTGTATGAGCTTGAGAATGAGAATCTTTGTGGTGAGCGTGAGCAAATGAGGAATTGAATGAAATTGTTTGTGGATGAATTTGCACAAATGAGGCATTGGTCGGGGATGACCAGAGAAAGTGTATGAGTGGTGTATTGAGGACATGTGTAATGGTGTTGTGTGAATGGACTTGCATGGTGTGCAAGTGGGGAATATTTGGTGTGGAATAGATGGTGTGGAGTGAGTGGTGTGGAATGAGTGGTGTGGAGTGCATGGTGTGAAGGAGTGAATGGGGGGAGGATGGACCCCTTCACGAATACCCGGGGAGGGTAGTTTAAAGTTAGGTAGAGGGTTTAGGTAAATTGTTGGATATTGACACCTGTGGTGCGAGTAGTTGCAAAGAAGTGCTTTGAGGGGTGCATGAGTCTGTGGAGATGGCTGGGCGTGTGGGCTTAATTGGTGAGTATAGTTATTGGGGCACTCCGCCACTGGTAGTCTGTCGGCCAGGTGAGGCCGCAGGTAGGCTCTGGGAGCCAGGTAGAGTCAGAGTAGTGTTCAGTGGGGCCCGAGGATCTGAGAGAAGGACCCGGGTAGCCCAATGCCAGAGAGGGCATCAGAGGGGTGAGAGAGCCAGGAGGGGCCTTCCCCGAGTTAGGGTAGTCGCAAGGAGCTAGGCAAGCTCGGGTGGCGACTTCAGTGGCAGAGGTGCGCAGGTAGGTAGACCTGCTAGTAGAGCCACACGACCCAGCCCCGAAATTGTGCGAAGGCACAGTATTGAAAAATTGGGGGAGTGAGACCCAAATTTGGTAGGGCACCACAGGGTGGGTCAATGGGAATTGGTTTTTAGAACCGCATAGTTTAAAGATGCCAATTGGCAGGGCATGACCCCAGGTAGTTTAAAAGTTAATGTCAACGAGAGTATAGTTAGGATGAGAATCTCTTCGCACCATCTGCATCCGCTCACCAAGGAGACGGAACTCCACACCAGATTTTGCAAATGTTTGGATGGTAAAGACGCATCATGACGTGAATGTGACATTGTGATATTCCATCCCTTCCTTCTTGGGAGGGATTGGCTGACGAATTTGGAGTAGAGGGGGGATAGAAAAGACAAGACGTAGCGACGAATTTGTAAAGGAAGTGTAAATTCCCCAAGGTAGTGTTCTGGGCCCTGTGCTTTTCCTGGTCTTCATCAATGATCTCTCTGACTCTCTTGAAAATCCTCTCTATCTCTTTGCTGACGACTCTACTCTCTGTCGCTCCATTCCTCATCCCTCAGATCGGCAGACTGCAGCCTCCTCACTCTCTGCAGACCTGGACAAAATCACAGACTGGGCAAACAAATGGAACATGTCTTTCAATCCTGATAAATCTCACACTCTTACGATGTCTCTCCGAAAAGACCGACTGGAAAACCCTCCCATCCACTTTCTGAATAATCCTCTCCAAGAAGTTCTGTCACTCAAGCTTTTGGATCTCACTATTTGCCATGATCTTTCCTGGGAAAACCACATTTCAAATCTGGCCTCCAAAGCCAGTCGCCGACTGGGCATCCTCCGTCGTGTGAAGTCCTTCCTTGACACACCTGAGCTCCTCACCACATACAAGGCTTTCATCCGCAGCTCTATGGAATACTGCTCTCCCCTCTGGTCTGGTGCTCCTGCCTCACACCTAGCCCGTCTTCACGCTGTTGAAACCAAAGCGTTCAGAATCATTGGAATCTCCCGCGATGAAGCTAACTCCAAGGGCCTTTCACTCACTCACCGCAGGCAGGTTGGTGGTCTTTCCGTCTTCTACCGACTCCTCTCTGGCCTTGCCCCCCCAGCCCTCTCTGGGCTCTGTCCCCCAAATATTCCTACAGGTCACACAAGATCTGCCTGCAACCCTCTTATGGTTAAACTGCCAAAATCAAGACTTTCTGCTCACCTTCACTCCTTCATTCCTCTTTTCTCCCGCCTCTGGAACAAACTCCCTCACTCTCTTCAATCCCACTCTACCCTCCAGGTCTTTAAAACAGCTGTTCACCACCATCTCTTATCCTCCCACATCCAAAACCTTGATCTTTTCTACCCCCGCTAATTTCGGTCCCCATGTGTTTTATACCTCCCCCCCCCCCCTCCCCTTCCCACGCCTCCTGCCCCCAAGCCCTCTCCCTCCCACACTTCTCCCTGCTCTCAAATGTTGTGGTTGTGTGCTTCCCCTTCTCTCCCCATCTTGGCTTCCGCTCCCTCTTTTGTATATTTTGTTTGTCTGGTTGATTTGTTTGTGAAATAAATGTTAGCTCTTTCACGAGCCTCGATTCAGTATACAAAAAAAAAAAAAAAAAAAAAATACAGGGGAGGGGCAAGGGTAGTGTCGGCTGACATGGGGGGTTACGAACGGCTAGGAACGAGTTTTCTCTGCTCGTTCCCCCGTGCTCCTCATGTTGCATTGCCTTGCATTGTGTGTACCTTTGCGCCCTTTCCTCCGCTGACTCTCTGCTTTGTCCTTCCTCCCCACCCATAGACCCATTATTTTTGTTGAGGGGGGTGAGCAGGAACCCTGAGCTGTGCGGCTGCACTTTGGCACTGCACTCTGCTACCTCTGGCTGCACCAGTACACCTATGGACCACACGTTCTGTGGCCTGGCATCTTGGCCGAGCAAACATTTGCAGCAAGCGTTATCTTGCCCTGCGGACCACTGATTTTAAGTGGCGTCAAAGTCACGCAGATGGACCATGAGATTGGCCTTGCTAACAAATAAAAAAACGGACACGGTTTGTGCATTTTTTTATTATTCCGGTGTGCCAGGAAAGAAGATCTTCAAGTTTAATTATGGCACACCAAAGACTAAGCAGGAAGACGCAAGACGCAGCCAAGCAGCAGCCCCGCAGCAGCCAAGCAGCAAACATTTATTTTGTGCATTTTTGTGATTGTGCATTTTGGTGCATTTATTCTGGTGTATTGGTGCAGTGCAGTGCAGTGCATTGTGTTTCTCTCCTCAAATTTCTTCCCACAAAAGAACAGGTCCTGGGTTGTAGAACTGTAAATAAGTAGATTAGTCTTGAAAATAACATGCTCCCCACCGGCTTTATGTGTAGTTTGAGAATTCTTTCCATAATTCGGTTAGTTGTGGGTGTGAATCTGTTAGTTAGTACACAACGCAGTAGGTGGGATATATCTAGTGTTGTAAAACTGTCACACACAGGGTGTTAGAGTAAATGTAGAGGGGAACCACACCTAAGTGTCACACATAAGTTAAAAAGTAGTCCTGACCCTTACTAAAAACCGGTCGTGCTCACTTGTGTGGGTTCGGCTCCGGGACGAGCCTGGCAAAGAGGAGGGCAGTGTTGAGGTTTTGAGAATTGTACATATAACATCATTAAAGGTTAAAGGTTTGCCCCCCATAGTTAGTCCACAAGCAACACGTAGGCCCATTATAATTAGTTATGTCATAGTATGTGTAAGAGTAGGCCATTTCCCTCGTGACATCTGCGTTGTGTAAAGAATTAAGCTTAGGTCCTTTCATTACGCGGCCACCCTCCAATTTCCATTATGGGCGAGCTCGATCCCGTGCTCCATTTGGCATCCCTCAAGTTTGTTACGCTTTGGGCTACCCGCAGCCGTTTGTTACGCTTTGGCTGCCAGCAGCGTTCGCTGCCCTTGGTTTCGCTTGAAACTAGTCCAATGACACGAGGTAGGCCTGGAAAGAGGGAGGAGCGCGAGGACGAGGTGTGCCGCGTCAAGCAGCACGTCAGAAGGCGGTGACGGTGAGGGCAACAGCCAACCAGAGCTCGGTGGGCATGGCTTGATAGGGCGTGGCAAGAAACGTCTGAGTTCGAGAGGGTTCCAAGTACGTGGCAATAAAACCCTTGGCGCGAGGCCCCCACCTCAGATGAAAAGGGAGAGGCGCTTACGAAGGGATCTACGAGGACGGAACGGAGTCGCGCATTGCAAGAGAGTTGTATTGAGAGAGCGCATTGAGAGATTGAGAATCGCATTGCTCGCGTTTATTGAACTATTATGGACTGTCCGTTTATTACGTACGCGGCTGAGCTGCAAGTGCAACCGCCAAAGCCAGCCTACCGTTTGCCCTATAATAATCCCGTGCGTGCCAAACGACACGTGGAGAGCTCCTGCCATCTTTGTTCGTCTCCTTCGCGGTGCGAGGGGGACCGGAGCAAGAGCTGCCTGGACGCCATCCCTGGACCATCAATCTGTTCGTCTGCAACCCCGTGTGAGTGTGTCTGAGTGTGACGGGCCCGTTTGTCCAGGGATAAGTTAAGACTGTTTAAGGCTGCACTGTGTTTTCTTCTTCTTTATTGTAGAAAGTGTAAATAAATCTGTTATTCCTTTCTTCCCAAATTCGACCGTTTCCGTGATTTCTCCATTGGGTAAGCGTGGCATGATTAAGAACCGCTCGGATCGGGATCTAGTCCTTGATAATGGCTCGGGTCACGGGTCGCTACCGCTCGGCGTTTCCACTAGCACCCGTGATTCGGGCGGGGCTTATTTCCTCGTTTCCGGTCAGCGTTAGTACTTAGGTAATAGCGAATTCATAGTTCTAAAACCCTATTTAACGCTGTCCGGGAAGGACGTCATAGGTCCCGGGTCCCGTCGGCTAGTAAAAGACAAGGGGACTAATCCCCCCTTGGTAAAGGGGAAAGGCCGGCGCTGAGATCCGCAACAATATGCTTTTACTTTCATACAATGATAGGGACATGAATATATGCTTGTACTTTCATACAATGATAGGGACATTAATATATGCTGGTACTTTCATACAATGATCCTTATATGGCACCAATTTTGTCCTACTGTCACAAAGCATAATATCCAAGGGAATCATGGCTAGATCAGTCCAATGGATCACAGGCCCAAACCTGTATACCAGCTCTGTCTTGGTATCTATCTCACCCTGGCCCTCAAATAATGACCCTTACATCCAACAAATTAGCTTCAGCTTACCTTAAGGTGAAATACTTCAGATCTGTTTTTCAACTTTAGGAATTGAATAAAGGTAACGGTGACCCCTTTGGAGACTTGTGATCTATTTTTCAAAACTAATAGAACATTGCTTCACGAGGTTATTAACAACTCTTTAGTTCATGTTTGATAAATGACTCCCAATGTATTCTCATAAAAGCTCGTGAACTTATGTGTATATAGATGATCGATAATTTGACAGTGTGTCAAATCCATGAATTGGAATAATTTGGCAAGGGTAACCCACACTTTAAAAAACCAAAAGCTGGGGGATATTGTAATCGGCTCCGTCTGTCTCTCTGTCCGTTACGTATCTCATCCTAAACGGTTGTGCAGAGATTCACCAAACTTGGTAGTTATGATCACCACATCAAAAGAAAATCACATCACCTAATCTGCACCATTGCCAAGTCCACATGGCACATTCATCCATCTTGCTTGGTGGACTCTGCTTTTCATGAACTTAATTTTATTATTAATTATTGTCTATACAACCAAGCTTGAGAAAATCTTTATGAACATTCTAATAGGTACCTCTTCCAATGTAAAAACTAAAGAAAAACATGAACACTTTGTGTAAGGTAGTTGAAATGTGATTCACCGTACCTGATCCCATTCCTGGGGTAACCAGTGTGCTGGACATTCCTTCTGGCCACAGGGATACACAGACAAGGGCTTGGTAGCTGGGTCACACTGACTCCGGGCAATCACCTCTCCAGAGGCATTACGACAGGTAACGTGACGTTGCATGGTCCCCTCACCACATTTCCCAGAGCACTGCAAACACATATATAGCATAAAAATCAACTCAGGCATTCAGACACTCATTGATGACATGGAATTGTGAATTTAGCTTTACTCTCTCAAGTTTAGCAAGATTGTAGAAGCTATGAAGGGCATTCAAAAAGTTAGGTGAACAAAATACCCACAATCGTTCAAGAAATACCAAAATGTTTGACGATATATACAGGGTGTTTCAAAAAGATTGATACAACTTTGACTTCCTGCCATTTCTTTGTTTTTTGACCTATACCGCTTTCCTTTTCAGGGTTTGGTGGTATTATTGTGGTATTTGTTCCCTGGGATTTCTAGCGCCGCTTTTCAACTATGCCATTGACAGTGGAGAAGAAGACAAAAGTGGTAGCTCTGTGGTAGGAGACTAAATCATATGTTGACACCTGCCGGAGGTTCTGCCGGGAATACGACTTCAGAACACGTGATGGACCCACAAATTGTGCCACTCAACGTATTGTGAAACATTTTGAGCACAAGGGTACAGTGCACAACCAGAGCAAGGGCAACAGTGGCAGGCCAGCATCAGTAACCAAGAGCCAAGTCAACATCAACGCCGTGCGGGATTCTGCAGTGGACAGTCCCAAGAAGTCACACCGCCGGCGCTCCCAGTAGATGGACATCAAACCAACATGAGTCTGGCATATCCTCACTCAGTAACTGAAGCTTTTCCCATACATCATACCTATTAGGCTTAAACTGAGTCAAGATGACATGAGAAGGAGACTTCATATGTGCAGCTTTTGGGTCTCACTGTCTGCCATGATCTTTCGCGGGAAAACCACATATCCAAGCTGGCCTCCAAAGCCAGTCGCCGAATGGGCATCCGTCGTGCAAAGTCCTTTCTTGGCACACCTGAGCTCCTCACCAAATACAAGGCTTTCAACCGCAGCCCAATGGAATACTGCTCTCCCCTCTGGGCTGGTGCTCCTGCCTCACACCTAGCTCGGCTTCACGCTGTTGAAACCAAGATTTCAGAATCATTGGAATCTCCCGGGATGAAGCTAACTCCAAGGGCCTTTCACTCAATCACCGCAGGCAGGTTTGGTGGTCTTTCTGTTTTCTACCGACGACTCTCCGGCCTTGCTCCCCCAGCTCTGTCTGTGCTCTGTTCCCCAAATATTCCTACAGGTCGCACAAGATCTGCCAGCAACCCTCTGATGGTTAAACTGCCAAAATCAAGACTCTCTGCTCACCTTCACTCTTTCATTCCTCTTTTCTCCCGCCTCTGGAACAAACTCCCTCACTCTATTCAATCCCACTCCTCCCTCCAGGTCTTTAAAACAGCTGTTCACCACCATCTCTTGTCTTCCCCCATCCAAAACCTTGATCTTTTCTACACCCGTTAATTCACCCCAAATCCATTTTTTTGAAATTCCGACTTCTTTCCTGGAGGTCCTAGCAGTTTCAATGTGTTTTATACCTCTCCCACGCCCCCCACCCCTTTCCCGTGCCTCCTCCCCCCAAACCCTCTCCCTCCCACAGATCTCCTGATGTCCCTGCTCTCAAATGTTGTACTTGTGTGCTTCCCTCTCTCCCCCCATCTTGTCTCCCGCTCCCTTTATCTTATGTTTTATGTGTCGGTTTGTCTTTTTGTGATTAATGTTTGCTCTTACACGAGCCTCAATCCTGTATACAAAAAAAAAAAAAAAAAATTGGCACAGTGGCAGGATGAAGCGGTACCCAAACTGGGTCAACCTGATGAGGTTCAGTGATGAAGCCCATTTCCACTTTAACGGTGCCATCAACAACTACAACATTTTCTGGGGGGCAGAACCACCTGAGACCGACAGGAAAGTTGGACAGAACTTTGGAGGCAGGATCAATACCTGTCTGAACCGTGGAGGGGCACACATTCGGAACGTCAATTACAAGGATTTTGCGTAAATGCCAATTTCAGACCTTGGCCTCTCACTAACTCTAGCAGTGACTTACTGTAATAGCAATCAGTGATAGAAAAAGAAAAAAAAAACATGTCATAAGCTTTCAAGAAATGTTGGTTCTTGTTCCTGAAGTTTCTGTTTGCATTTCTTGGACTGTTGTGAATATTTTATTCCTAAAACGTTTGAACATCCCACATCGGAATCACAAATAATCATCCTTTGTAAGTGCTTATTGATGCTTACTAATAACGTGTGCAAGGGTCAGAATACATTTCAAGGCTTTTCTTTTTCTTTCTTTATATTTCAACTTTATTATTCATTTATAGATATATTTGTCAACCTCTTCTTCTGTTTGTCTATTTGCCATTAAAACAATTTGTGTTTGCTACTTCTATTGTCAGAGTGCTTCGACTTATGTGTTTATGATGAAAATTAAGTTAAAATAAACAATTGTTGCAGTAATGTGTTTCTCAAAACGTTTGCAAATCCAATCACCTTATTTGTGGTGATCCATGGTGGTGGAGATTGGGTGTTGGACATCTTCATTCATATCCTAAATCTTTATTACTTATGTTTCAACCTGTCATCAGCAGATCATTTCCTTTTCCAACTCTAATCCATACCGGTCCCCATTCGGAGGCACTCCATCGGCGATCGCAAGGAGGGGCTGTGCATCTTTGAGTATCAGGAGGTCTTACTTCCACATCACACTTACTTTCTTCCACGGAGCATCGAACCTCTCGTCGCTCTATGCCTTCTTGGCCGCACTGGGCTGAACACTGTGTGGAGGAGAGGAAGGAAGGGAGTAAAGGAGGAAAATAGTAGATAAACAAGATGGGTCCTGAGAGAAAACAAATCAATGTTTGATCGCTTTAAAAGGTCATATGATCAACCATACCTGTGTGATATGAGCATTCCAACATGCCCACCTTATGCATGGTTGTATTAATGTTTCTGTTCATTTGATAACTTTTCACTGAATTACATTCAGGTGTTGAGTTAGAGAGCAGTTTATGAAAGGGCACAATGGGCAGGTGTTGGGAAGAAACCAAATGTAATTATGTGGTACATTTATATAATTTTGATGTACAAAATGTGAATCATAATATTTTTTTACCCGTTCTATGTAATTCCTATACCCCGCCAAATAATACACTGAATCTTTTCACTTCACTCCCTCCCCCAAACCCTCCCCTTACTTTATCTGAGATTCACCATAGATTGATCAAACCATGCTCTTATTAAATTACAAGTTCATGACCAAATAAATTCATGATTAAAGTTAGAGAGCAAAGTTCTTCTAAAGATTAGATATTTAACATTACAGTGGTGGTGATAGTATGTTTCCAGGTCAAAGCAAGCAAGCAATACAAACACCAAAGACAGTTTATTCCAGAACATGCTACTTGTCACTGTAATCATGATGTCGCATGATGTAATCATGATTCCAGAACACGATGGATTCGAACAATGATTGACAAAGAAGAACCAATGACTTATCCAAGGTATACCAAATATTGATTTTGATAACCGAAGATTGTTTATTTGAAGGATTTCAATATCAGACAAAACAGCCACAAAATACAGACCTTGGACCATTCAGAAGTTTCCCATTGAGGACCACAAAGCGAGTTCTTGCAGATTTTACGGTCAGCAGGTCTTGAAAGAGGTCCTGCCTCACATATTTCTGCATACACGGAACTATCAAATCCCACAGCGAGCATCTTCCAGCAACGTACTGTGCGAAATTGCAGACCCTCACCACAGGAGCGTGAGCATGAACTCCAGTGGCTTGTCTCCCACCTAATGAGGACAAAGAATAAGAATGAGTCAAGCATCTAATTGATCATTGTGTCTGTGCTATAAGAACTTCACAAGTACCGGTTATTGTCTTTTTCCTTCATCTCCAAATGATCATTGCAGCAATTTATTCATTGCTCTGCTTCCTGTGAAATTATCACAGAAATCTGAACAGCCTTGTCCATCAACATATTTCATACAAGTCTTAAAGTTCATTCAGTGTGAAAATTTTGACTTTGTGTTGCAGCACTGTGATTGGTTCGGGAGAAACAGAGGGAGAGAGAGAGAGAGAGAGACAGAGACAGAGACAGACAGACATACAGAGCGAGAAAAACATACAGAGATAGATATCAACTGACGCATCGACTTACACCCCACATACATAGCACGACGAAATCAATTACAACGTCATAAACGGCAGAGTCATTTGAATGAATTTGAATTTGAATGCCCAGGGAAGCCCTGTGATTGGCAAGGACTTGGACCAATCCATCACGTGAACCATCCCCAATGGAACTTAACGGTTAACACCACACTCAACGCCTCTGAGGAAGAGAACTAGTTTGTTCTTGAAACGTCAGGCGATTAATAAATTATTTTAAATTATTTTACTGCTCAGTGTGTTATCATTTACAATATGAATCCTGAGCTACAAATCTTTTGACATGTATATATATATATATATATATATATATATATATATATATATATACATACAGTCACGTGAAAAAGTAAGTACACCCCTTGTAAAGTTTTGACTTTTTCAACATATTTCAACATACAGCTATTTGATCTTCATTTCAACAATATTGACAGATAAAGGTGATATAATATAACAAATATCATGAAACATTTACATTTTGTAGTCCATTGGATAATTTAAATAAACATAAATGCAAATTTCGCATGTAATATAAATAAGTAATAAGTTACGCTAGAAAAAGAAGGGACAACCCCTTTTAGGAATGCCTGGCGTAGGTAATAAGTTAAGTTTATGAGGAAGGTGAAAATCCAGATCCCCACCCCTCCCAAGGCCTTTGTCCAGTCCCAGGATTAAAGGCATGCACATCCAGAGCGTTTCAAGGTGGGCATTTGAGAGAAAATGTGTACCCGCAGGAGGGAGCTCTGAAAATATGCTGCAGGCAGCACAAGTATTAGCCTTTTCTTTTTCCGGACAAGAGATGAGGTCAGATCTGGAGAATTAAGATGATCAATTTAATGCACAAGGCGCTTGAATCCAGCCGTGAACGCGCGAGCGCAATGTGCAGGCTGGTCACCATGGCGACGCGGCAACGGCCCACGCGGGGAAACCGCGAGGCGAGACGGGAATGGGCGGAGGCGAGATTAGGGAATGCGTATGTTCAATGCTGTGCACGGCATGGACGCATTCGGGTGACCGAGGCAAGCGAAAAGAGGATTATAATGAGCCAGGTACAATGATTAAAACGAGTGAGATATGAAAAGAAGATGATGCAACCAGCCGCATCGGGTGGTTGCACCTTTGTGAACAACTGAAGTTAAGGGCTCATAATGAGGGAAAGAATAACGCGCGGAGCTGCCGCGTAAGGATGCAGGCCGGCTGGCATGGAGGCCGGCGAGATAGGCAGAAGATTGGGAGAGACCCAAAAATCCTGTGGACAGGTGCAGTTGAGATTGAAACGAACGAGTGTGGGAGAGCCGTCTGGAGAGAAAGGCGCATTATGGAACAGAAAAATGCGTGAGTACGGGTGAGAACCCTGCTATGAGGTTGCTTGGAGGATGTGTGCCCAAATGCATTGTGGGCCATTGCGACTTTGCTGGATGTCGGACGTTCATGCCTTGCCAGCAAGGTGTTTCATGCGGTGTGCTGGGCGCCATGTCAGTATAGTGGGGGCCTGTGACTCCTGCCATGCAATGTCATGAGGAATACGTTGTTTAAGATGGAATTATGAGGGGAAAGGCTGAATAAACTTTGATAGCAACGTGTAAAATATATAATGCATTGGTCTTCAACGGTCGATACAGTTGAGTGGAGGACGTCCGGTCTCGCCGGAAGTCCTGTCCATACAATGAATGATGTACAGTGTGGATGAGGTCTCTCTGAATGAGGTGAATGAGGTTGTCTAGAGCAGATGAAATAGGGAATGGCAGTTGCAAGATCAAGGTACGAATGTGATGCGGAATGGCAGCTGGAAGATGCAAGATGCGTCGGTACATCTGTGTTAATCGATGAGCCGGACAACGATTTTGCTGGCAAGTGATGGAGGTATGATATAGTTATGAAAATGCATGTGGTTCTGAGGGCAGATAATGTGGGACAAGCTGCCCCACAGGCGGATGGGGGAAAGTATTGGAGACGTGGAAGTTTGGAAAAGATAATGTGGGTCGAACGCTCATCCGAGGGATGAAAACGGTCGGGGTTTCAACTGTCGGTATGTGATGTGGTTCACGCCGTGCGAATGATGTGTGGATGGGGTGCATGATGCATCTCGGGGATGTGTCGAGTGAGCACAGTTGCAGAAGGTGTGCACTAGGTAGAGACGGTGCTGCATGGTAGAGCATGCCTCCCAAGAAAGGCTGTGTGGTTTTGGGTGAGAGCGGGTGTTCCGCATTTTGGTTGAGGATCGTTGGAGGTGGCTTGTGTTGGCGGGAGTTCCTGGGTGGATTGTTGGCGGTTGTTGGTTTGGTTCATCGGGTGTGTGTATTTGGCCGACTTATGGACGTGTGAATAATTGACAAAGGGCTTCTTGTATTGCCTGCATAAATTAGGCAATGTCGATGAGTACTGGGCACTTGTGTATTGTATGTGTGTATTGGATGAGTATATCCCTGAGGCAGCTCACCCTAATGATGAGGTTATGTCACGTGGGAGGTCATTGATTGCATTTTTGGGTCAGAGGTCAAGGGTCAGATATCCTGTTGTTGCAATAATTTACGAACTAGTGATGAGATTCTGACCAAATTGGGTATGATGGAATGATATTATATGATGTAAAAGTAAAAATTAAATTGAGTAAATTTGGGGCTAAGAAATAGATGGTCAGTTTGGATTTTTATTGAGATTCAATGTTTATTCAGTCTGCTTGTGGAAAATGGCAGGCGAAAATGAGCCTGTATGGAGAGCGTGTGTAGACAGGTTTTTAAAACATGTATTTAATTATATCCCCACATTAACAGCTCTCCAGATTTAGCATGGGAGTAAAGGTCAAAATCAATTAAAAGGATGATAGGCTGAGTCACCCACTGGGTGTTAATTCAACGGCATGACAGGGACTTGAACTGGGCCAACTTGGGATCGCGGAATACGTTGAATGAAGGGAGATACTCACTTGAGGACGGGACTCTGAGCTCTCTCAGTCGTCCTCCAGGTCGGAGGGACGAAACGGCTCGGGCTGGCAACGCAGCAGGCTCAATGCCGTGTGTGCCGCTGATACAGTGCCTTGACGGAAATTGAGGCGAAGGGACGTTGTAAGCTGTGACATGCGACAAAGTTGATATGAAGCGGTTTCTTGGGAAGGGTTACACTCGATGGGCTGCCATTGCCGTTGCAACAGAAATTAGGGCAGGAATAGGGGATTTGTTCAGAATGCCGGCGATAACCCACCTGTGTCTGTCCCTGTGTGTGTGTGTCCCTGTGTCTGTCTGGCTTTCTGGCCGTCCATGGAGTCATGTTTCTGAACACTGATTTCGGGGGGGTTGCGGGCGTGCCACGGAGCTCAGGTGCACCTGCGGTGGTTGGAAGGTGGTTTGTTGGTGGTAATTCTAGTTGACACTCTAGTTGAAATAATTTAAATGTAGATATTGGGATATTGGGAATATTCATAATAAATATTGGGCAGCTATTGGGCCAGAGGCTAAAACAGGTGTAGGCAACAGGTGCATGTGATGCTAAGAGAGGAATTAGAGGACATTGGATTGAATTTAAATTGAAATAAAAATGGAAAAGGTGGATTAGGAAAATTGGTTTGTTAAAAATAATCATGGGAATAATGGCATCTGTGGGATGCAACAATTTTGTGCAATTGATTGACCCAAGAGATTATGCCCGAACCAATAGAAGCATGGCCATCCACACCTTCCAAGCCGGTGACCAGGTGCTCGTGGAGCACTTCACCCACAAGAACGCCCTGGAACCAAGGTGGACGGGACCGTTCCAGGTTCTCCTGACCACACCAACAGCAGTGTTTTGTGAGGGCAAGTCGTCCTGGGTACACGCCACGCATTGTAAGTTGGCCCTCCCCGCATCCATGGTCACTGAAGTCCCACCAACCACACCCATCGTCACACAGGATGGGGCAGGAGCTGCACCAACCGATACGCCGTAGACATATAGGAATAATTACACTTGCACTGCTATGTTTATTATATCACCTCGCCAGCACAGCGCCCACCACGCCACACCCCAAGTGGGCGGACATGGTGACATATGTTGAAGGATTATATGAAAACCTAACCTCTAAGTCTCACGTCCATTATCAAAGTGTTACCTGGGGGCAGAAGATAAACGTACCATGTTGTCTAATACCACCAAAGGACCCCCCGTGGATTTATATAATGTGGAGGGCTGTAATGACAAATCCAAACGGAACGAAGTCAACACAAGTTGCCCTCTCTCGTCAGAGGCAAGTACAATGGGGAGGAAAGTTTGGACCGACAGCAAGTTCCGCCAACGCAGGATTCGAATGGGGAAAAGGCTCGAACAATTTAACCACGCACGCTTTACTAGAAAGAAATACCACCCTGATATTGATATGTGAAGTTACGACCATACAATTATTGACTTCCCGGCCACCATGCGTCACACACATAGTGACACCACGGGCCCCAATAGTGGTAAGGAAGAGGGCAGAGGGAAAGGAAGAAGCCAATAGTGTATGGTCCGGAATAGCAGCCTGGTTCCGGGAATGGACGGGAATCATTGTAAAATGGCTGTTGACAGGCCTGGCGATAATCGTAGGAATCGTACTCACCCTGGTCATAATAAAGGCCTTGATCATGGTGTGTGTGAGAAAATGTTTCACAGGATGGACCACACCAACCGCTGCTACCAAGATGGTCCTCTCGCTACATGGAAAGGACCCAAAGGCCTTCGGCGAACCGGCCAATTCTGTCATTTCGTGGCAAGATTCGAACACCCACAACTGG
>NC_136273.1:42148044-42153044 GCF_964187855.1 Myxine glutinosa | reverse complement strand
GTTAAAATGTTGAAGTTCAACTCCCGTGGGAAACCCAGAAAAAAAGCTGTTGAATTCGGGTACCGAAAAATTATTTTCGAGAATTTTTATTTTTTTAAATCGGCCCTTAAGTAACTTATGAGGGGTCAAATAAGGGTTTTTCATGATTCTGAGTTGATTGTTAACATTTCTATTTTCACTTTTACATTTACACACAAAGTAGCTTTTATTTCACATACATATATAATACTCAAGAGTTATTTCTCATTCACAATGTCAGAAGTTTCAACAGTCATTGTCTATGTCTTCTTCAGACTCAACAACATCATGACTGCAGTTTCTGCATGTAATGCCATTACAGACTCCACAGGCCGAGATGCACGTGACCCCATTCTTCTTGCAGCTGCATCGCCGGTTGCTGCAATCTCCATGACAATTACAGCTCGTGAACTGCAATAGCTCCTCAGGAGCCGTGGGGTCCAGTGTTGGAACTGGCTCATACCCATGCACACCTATTGTCCATCCATAGTCACTGGGGTTCAGAGACATGCTCTGTAGAAGGATCCAGTCCCGGGTCTGCAGGTAGGCACGGAGTGAATGTTGTGCACCTGCACCCTCTGTTGGAGGTAGAGTCTCTGGTTTGATCACTCCTGCCGCTGCCTTCCTTGAGAACATGTTGTACCGAATTTCACCCAATGTAGTATCTCGTCCATGGTAAATGTACTTGAAAATCGCAGTACCAGCCTGAATCACTGTTTCCTTGGTGGCTTCTGTGTCAAGGAAGATGTCGATGTACTCAGCCGCGTCCCCTTCGCAAAACCTAAAAAAAAGCACCAGGTCTATGTCAAGTAAAGTATAATGTAAAACAGAAATAAAATTATTATTATTTTTAACATTTATACTATGATGACAATGATTATAATTATTATTATTATTAGTATTAGTATTATTTGCCGACGTAATAGTAGTATTATCATTATTACCTGGCAAATAGAGTTGTTTTCCCATGACCAGCGATTGCAGAAACCGTATCACACCCCGTGAAGGCGTGACAGAAGAGCAGGTAGCTCTTCTGTGTTTCGGAGAGAGATTCTTTGATCTTTCGGACGTCATAAGAGCCGTTTGATGTGGTTAAGAAGAGTGGATGGTGGCTGTCTGAGCTATGGTGCACCAGCATTACCAGCACGTCTGCATCTTCTGCCCGCACCTGAAAATATAACAACATGTACAAAGCATAATGAACCGTTCAAGAACAGATTTAACTTTTCAACAGTGTGAATTCTCTTATTTTTAAATTACCCCATCTCCCCCCGGGCTCCATCCAATAGTTATACTAACTGAAGACACAAATGGTACTGACCTCAACAGAGCCATCTGAAGCAGCAGCCAATGCCTCTCTCACAATTGAAGTGTCAGCATCATTGTCACACTGCTCCACAGTGATGTGATGTTTTCGGAAGGTTGAAGAGAGAAGGTGGATGAGCTCACTCTTGTTATGAGTGTTGTCCAGAAACTTTGCTCTTGGGGTCCAGTTGGACATATCCGGTCGAATCTGGAGATTACAGCAGGAATTCTTGGTACGCCGGATGTGGTCGTGATCTTTTGGTGATCTGCTGTAGCCATCAAAGACCACAATGATCTTCTGGGAGCAGCGGCCCAGATACTGCACGTAGCTCAGGTAACTGTTGGCGATCTCCTGCCAGGTCTGACGTTGTTCCCACTTCACCATGTAGACAAGCCATCCGCCATCAATTACGAGGGTGCAGCAGGGTTGGTTAGTCAAGTCAAGTGGATCAGTTAACGCCTTCAGGCTTGTATTTGAAAAGTCTGCCTTGTTTGCCTTGTTCATCTTCTGATCTTTGTTGCTGAACAGGGACAATGGGAAGGGAGTCAGCTCATACTGTAAGCTTGTCTCAACTGTCATATCCCGCTGGGTGAAAGGTTGAACAACTTTAGTGAGTCAAGGTGAATCTTTTTCTCGTTGACCAAGGGAAATTTTCTTCGTGATGACAGGGCTTTTATCTTTGACTTGACATCCATGGTCGACGTCACTGACTGTCCATCCAGCTTGATCTGCATCTCCATCCCAACTTCAGCTGCTCTCTCAGCATTGACTGCGTCATCTCCAGTGCTTGTGAATCTTGTTGAGAAAGACACGAGCAACTCCTTGTCTCTATCGTTGTCGAATGGCTTGATCTCCTCAAACCATTTTAGGACAAGTTCAACTGCCTCTGCATCTCGCTTCATCTGTGTCTTGGCAAGGTCTCTGTGGACTGGAACATGTTTACTGACGTCCTCCTCCATCCGCCGGTTGACATCAGACAGGTGACTGAGGGTGAGCACCCAGCATTTGTGGCCAGAAAAACGGTTTCTCATTCTTCCTCTGCTCAGTCCACCTTGTGACTCGGCTGCCTTCATTAATTTCTGCTCAATGCAAATGTCACACCATGTGCCGGACCACTCATGACTTGAGTAATGGACAACGTGGTTCCCGTGGGCAGTGAGACGTTCTAAGGTGTCTTTGTAAGCAGGCAAAGTTTCTAGTTCCTTCATGAGTTGACAGTACAGCCGTGCGCCCTTGGCATACTGATGATGGCCTGCAGCGGCAAAGATGTGAAGCATCTTGGTAACAATGCAGGACAGATGCCCATTGTGGTCTGCAAGTCGCTCGGTTCTGATAAAGACCTTGATCACATCTACCATGTGGTGGTACTCCACCCAGAGTGCAGGTGTTCTTCCTCCTTTTGCGAGTCGTTTGAAGGTTTCTTCAAACCTTTGCTCAAACACTGGCACTACTGGGTCTGAGTGTCTGGCTCCCATCTTCCCATCAGCCACCTTCTCCATGAAGGTCTTCATGTCACCACGCTCCTCCTCAGTGAAGGCAAGTTTCATG
This sequence comes from Myxine glutinosa, assembly GCF_964187855.1. Classification (NCBI taxonomy): domain Eukaryota; kingdom Metazoa; phylum Chordata; class Myxini; order Myxiniformes; family Myxinidae; genus Myxine; species Myxine glutinosa. The sequence goes on along the minus strand of NC_136273.1, from coordinate 42,150,172 downwards.
ATGTGTTGATAGATGGCTGCATCGATGAGGAGGTGAACACGGATTGCCTTGTCAAAACATCCTCCATCCATGATGTGGTTGGCTGTCGTACTTCCAGGATAGATCAACTGGATCACATCTAGTAGTCCAGAATCTTCCATGATGTTACCCATTGATCCAAGATAAGACTTCAGCAGGTGAAAACCACCCAACCTTGGAATGACGGGTAGATTTGCCTGCTTTATTATATTCACAGCCTTCAGCCAAATCGGAAGATCAAAGGTCACTATAGCGACCCCAGCGCGCCGTATGCACTATTTCAGAGTGGTGAAGATGGTGTTGAGGTCATTAGGGTCTCCTTCAATAACTGGGAGGAACTCGATCTGTGTGCTCTGCTTTGCATCATTAGCATGGATTCTCTTCATCCAGCCATTCCAGTTGGAGTGTGGGAACTCAGGATCGTTGGCTTTGATCACCCACCCCGCTGCCCAGAGTGTGTCACCTGGAGTGAGGAGTGGCTGATCATGAGCCAGGGAGGAGGAAAGCTCAGCGAGGGGGAGAAACATGATCGCGTTCGTTCCTATCTGTTTCCTGTTCGTAAATGGAATAATCTTTACTTCAGTTCCTCTCAGGATCTTAGCTTTGTCGAGTGCCTTCAACTTCACCCGGGGGAAAGCTGCTGTTGTCTGTGGATCTGGCAAAGGTGGTGCCGGAGAGGTGACTTCGATCCAACTCATTGAGTGAAAGGGAGTGTTTCCGTGAATAGAGACAATGTTTAAATCTATATTGTCTCCAACAAACTGAGTGACTGCATTGTTTGTTTCCCCAACCTCCATAAAGACCACCTGATCATTACTTGACAATTCACTTTCACTGGCTGGCACTTTGGCTGTCATCACTGATTGATCCTCAAGCGCAGCATCAACCGCAATCTCATCATTGATCTGTTCATCGGTTTCCTCCACAATGGTGTCAAGAGTGCCAGAGTATCTGGAACATCATCTCCACTCCTACTATTAAGGAAGCAGTATTTGTAGTTTTGTGTCTCCGTGTAAGACTCAGTGTATCCCAGCCGGTGGAACTTGTTGAGCATCCATTTTGACCCAAATCTATGATCAAGTTGTATGGCAAGCCCCATTTGGTGTGGCAATACTCTAGACCGAGGTCGACAGGCCTTAATAAAATTCTGCCCCCAAACGGCAACTCTTTCGTCTGTCTTGACAATCGGTCTCAAGAACATCTGAAGGCTTGCAGGAACAAGTGTCAGCTGACTATCGATGTCAGTCATACTGTGTGTGGTGGGGTATGACTTTGGACCTAAATCAATCACGGCAATATCATTGGATATGAACTTGAGTGCCGTCTTTATGATCTGAGTCTTCTCATCTCCATGGTCAAGATTAGCATGATGCCCTCGCAGAATATTGTCAGTGCCATCTTTGAGACAGAGTACATCTGCCCTTCTTTCCTGTGTTGTGAAATACAAGGTGTCTTCGTATTTCTCTAGAAGTTTTATCTTTAGCCAATGCTTTGAATAAGAAAGGCTCTTCTCTGGTGACTGATCAAACTCCTGCAGCTTTTCATGGACTTGGTCCATGTTCATTACCCCATGCTCTAATTCTGAGTCTAACCATTCGCAGAATTCAATAAAAACTGCCTCTCGCTCCTCATCAATACTCCTCTGTCCTCTCTTCCTTTTTCCTTCCTCATCAGTCTTGGACAAACTGTCACCTCTCGCAAAAATAAGTTTGCATCGCATATGGTACAGTGTTTCTTCTGCTACCAAGTCGTTGATCCCTTCCAGGCGTCCAGTGACTTCAGTGCCCCAGTCATCCCCGCGACTCCGTGCTGTCTTCAGCAAGCTTGCCTTCAGTGTATCTGCAGTCAAATTATCTGGCACTCTGTATTTCTTTCTAGCTTGTGCTGGATTATTTTTGTAGAGCTGGGCTGGTTGGTTGCAAAGAATGCATACATCCTTATACAGGAGGTCAACTGACTGTGATCTTCTAGAACTGCAGCCAGTTGATGAACTGAACTCACAAGTAGTGCGTCTTCTCTTCAACTTTGATGACTCTTTCTCTGCCTTTGATGCTTGAGCTGACTTCTTGGTGGTTGCAACAAAGTTGTTGTACAGATCATTTTTACACTT
>NC_136273.1:42098044-42143044 GCF_964187855.1 Myxine glutinosa | reverse complement strand
CCTACAGTTTGATGAAACATGATCCTTTGTATACACAACCTAAATACAGACGACAAAGTCAGCTGTAGATACCAATTTCGTTATTTACCACCAGAACCCCACACGACATCCCACTATAATGGCTATTTTTCGTGAAATTCAACCATGTAGAGGATCACTGACAAGTGTGCAATCATCTTAGCTGTCTCGCCACGATGTTCCCTTCAGTAGTTTAAGGCAGTGGCTAAATACCATCTCATGTCGGCCTTTATACTTATACTCACTATTCTGCCCATTCTCACTAACTTCACTACCTGTTGCTTGGCTCCTCCCATTGCATGTTATATAGATTCAAATAACCCAACTCTCACACCTGTTGTGCATGTTGAACTGCAGGGAGCGTATGCAGAAACCTTCCAACGGTACATGTCAGCCAAGCTGACGTCACGCTCAGTCCCACTCACGTCGTATTCATTCCTAGACAGATGAATGGAAAGGATTCAGACAAGCACCATGTCCGACTCAAAATACCACGAATAATGTCATCGTTATGTTAACGCCATCTCGGGCTCAGAAACATTGAATGTCCACAGTGGTCGAAGTGCAGCATCAATAGACGTCAGTAGATGTTACAACGGCAGAACAACTTAGCAAACACCTTTGGCATATGACTCCATGAATTATAAATCACAAAAAAATCTGAAAAATGTTTGTACTTTGTTGGAAGCAAAAGGTGCATATGAGACTCGAATAGTAACTATAAGAGACGTCTTCATATCACGTGACTCCAATTACATCAATCTGAGTTGAGGTCGGGTTCACTGATCACTTTTTGCCAACGAACAGGTTACGCACCATGTTTTCTGGGAATCTGGTGCAAGCTTTGTGCCGGGTAGAGTTTTACTTCATTGCACAAGTTATTGGGTTGAATTCCCTTTTTTGATTCCCAAGCATTTTCCTTCTTAATGCAAAGCAGGTAAGACATTGGTTAAGGTTCGACTGGTATGTGTATAGCATAAAGATTATACAATAAACAGGTGATACTAACTTATTTTTCCTGCTGGCTTAAGTTTGTGGACTAGGATCAAGGATGTTGTGGGTTCAAATCTAGCTGAAGGCAGCAGTATTCAGCATTTCTCAGATAAATTACCTTGTTGCTTGGAGGATAGGATTCTGAACAAAAAGTCAGATGGTTCTCACTAATGGCTTTCGACGGGTGGGAAAGGAAGGGCTGACTGTCATCTGGATACCAGACTTTGTGGAAAACTCTTAAAGCCCAAATCAGGCGACTCGAGATGGACACCATGCTACTGATGAAAAGGCAGAGATGCCCACATGTTTTAACCAAATAAGTTCAAAACATGTTTTGTAGTAATGAAACACACTGAGCAGCATGCATGCATGCACGCACGCACATGCAACAAGCAACATGGTTATGACTGCAAGTCTAAAATCCATGGAGTACGCAATTCCATGATGGAATGTAAGTTACACTAAGCCTGGTGTTGGTTTAGCGGTTAGGGTGCCGGCTTGGGATCCTGGGTTCGAATCCCGGTCGATCACTGAATTAACACCAGGCGGGTTGACTCAGTCTGTCATTCCTTCCGAGGTCGGCAAATTGAGTTCCAGTTCACTTTTAATTCCCTGTGTGTCGCAAGAGGTGACCAACAGCGTTGGGGGCAGGAAGGACATCTGGCCATAAAACATTGCCTCAAAAAGGGGACCACGGTGCCCAAAAAAGGCCAACCCCATGCTCTGCGGGGGGAAATGGCCTCGAAAAGGTGGTACTAAAAGGTGGTAATGTAAGTTACACTTCAAAACAACGACATTCACATAAAAATAGTATCACAAAGCCAAGATAGGAAACACTCCAATACAAAGTCCCCATGCTCACACGTTTGACTCTGCAATGTCTCCAAGATGAGCACTTGTGATGAGAATCGTCTCCGTTTCAGAACTGTCATTGTAACCCGGAAACCATCGCCCTTCCTGTTCATGACGTTCCTCCAGAGTGCGATTTTCAGCCATTGACACCTTATTCTTCAATTTCTTTCCTAGAAAACATTTTTTTTGAGTGGTATTGATTTTTTTTCTATTTCTTGGACGTGGACAAAAATGATTATCAAATTCGATTATTATTGAAATACTGTATCTCCTATTATCTCAGTTATCTACTATATAAGAGAGATGTTGGTCTGTCTGTCTGTGTCGCCATTTTTTTCAGAGCTGGTTGAACAGATCTTCGTCAAACTTTCAGAGGTTCATCAGTGAATACCTACGAGTGTTTTAGACAAAAAAAAATTTTTTTTAACAAAAAAGGATCGTTTTTTTGGAGTAAAAAAAAAATCGCTCGATAGTGCCTAAGCCTTTTAAAATTAATGCCAGTTATATACAAGTACAGATTCGCATAAATAAATAGAAAACAATCACCAGACATTTCAATACAAATAAATCAAACCATTCCGGAAATGTACGAAGTTGGTAGTACGGCTTCTTCCTCTTCCTGATTGCCATACACTTAACGCATGAACGCCACATTCACCAGCATAATATATTTAACGAAAAGGTGATGAACCCCCTTCCATTCCCCCACTCCCTTCCTCGCCCCTCCCTCTCCTGCCTCCCCCCCCCCCCCCCGGCATTCACATTGCATTCAATCATGTGAGTCATAGTTTCGTTAATGGTCAATGTGCCTGACCAAGTTGGCAATATTTGCACAATCAGCTGAAGCTTTCTCACCAGAAACCATCTCTCTGCTTTGGCTCCCGATGCCATCACTATGCCTCGGCAGTGATGGCAACATCCGACTTCCTGAAGGCAGGTCAAAGTCCCGCCAGGACACTGCATCTTGGCGTTTTATAGGAATCTCATTGGCACGTAAGCCAAGGTTGTCAGATATCAGGCCCGATCCACCGGTATCATACAGCTCAATGGCACCAAGCCCTGGAACTTCGACCGATGATGATGACTCTTGTTTGCCAACACCGTTCTCTGTTCCCTCCTGGCTTGTCTTTAGACGTATGGGTGGCTTGAGTGGTGCTTCGAATCTGGTGGCACGAGGTACTGTGTATTCATAGGTAACGTACTGCAGCTTGCCATTTTCATTCAAAACCTGCCATGAAACAGTAGGGAGGGATAGAAACCTTGAAAGGCATATAAGCAAAAAACCAGGTGCACTCATATAGCGTCCTCGAGGACATCGACATATGATTCACATTCAGGATGAATGCAAGTACCATGGGATTTCAGATTAAAAGTAATTTATCTTCAAGTACATGTTGGAATTTAGAATCTGGCCATGGCATTGGCATGTCACAGCATACTCTTTTCAAATAGGTCCTCTGGGATTATTCATAACCAGCAGTGAATGCAAGCAGATGGGAGATGTTAGCATGGCCTTTGGAAGACGTGACGGTGTATTGAGTAGTAGTGGCAGTTGCATCTATTTTGCAATTAAGCAGTCTATGATAGACTTGACAGTACAATGAGCAATGGATGAAATCAACAGTATGTTGGTTGAGCTATGTTAACTGCTGTGGCTGTTTCAAAAGACCAATCTCAACCAAGGCAGCATACATCACAGTTGTGATGGAAAACTTGGAAAGGCTGGCCCAGAACAGAGCTGAATGACGTCATACCATCTCCACCTTGTGTGGCGAATGGCACGGGGAGCTGGTTTTCTAATGATGGATGAAATTAACGGGATGTTGCTTGAGGTATGATAGTCACAGTGGGAAGCAAGGATAAGATGACGTTGTGGGCATGAATTGTGGGCAAAAAGGTGGTCTTAACGCCCGAAACATCACCTTCTCCTTGCTTCTCACAGCAGTTATCATACCTCTGTGGCGGTTACCTTATGTGCAGGTAACAGCATGTGGCGGTTACCTTATGTGATTACCTTATTTGGGCATAATACACGTGCACGGACCTGTTGGACTTGTGGTTGTGCGGACTTGACGCACGCGCGGTTGCCGGAGCCACGCCCTCCGAAGAGGGCTTTCGGCTTTATATAAGCGTGCCGACTTCCGTTCGAGTTTAGTGAGCTGGATCTTGCTGTTACAATAAACCATCTTCGAACCCTACGAATGGCCTCGTTCTCTCGCCTTCCGCGACTCCTAAACCTCCATCAATGTCTAGTTGATTCCATCCATTGTTCTACCTGTCCATCAAGGCATATCAACACTGCCTTCGCCAGTAAGACTGTTTCTTAATTTTGGTTTATCAAATGACGTATTTGGTGCTTCCATTGGGCCCTCACCGACTAATGGTAAAACACCAAGTTAAGTTCTCATGGATTATGTTGCCTTCTCCATTGTCCTTATTTTATTGTGGTAGAAGCCTCTCTGTCAGCTTTGGTTTAAAAAAAACAAAAAACTTGGAGATTGAAAGACTATATTTTTGGATCCTTCCTTCTTGGCTCTTGTAAACTTTATCAAGTTATATATACTAGGGCATGCCCGTACTATATCTATATCTAAAATTATATCCCCCCCTCTATTTACATGAAATGGTTTGGTCCATGAAATGTTTTGGTCCATTCGCAACGCCAAAGCGAACGGCGAACGCTTTACATGAAATGGTTTGGTGCATGAAATGTTTTAGTCCATTCGCAACGCCAAAGCGAACGGCGAACGGCTTGCGAGTACAGTGACAATCCCCCCGGGGTTTTTATTAGTTTTAAGACATAGTTTAACGCCAACATAGCGCCAACATAGTTTGCAAACGTGAAATAAATGAATACGCTCTCAAATGTGCCATCCGAGGCAGAGTGTGTCCGCCACGTTCGGCACACGCGATAGCTCGCTGCTTTCTGATTGGTTGAATCGTTTTTTGGACATAGCTCGGTAAGTAATTGTCCGATTAATATGAAACCTTGAAAAGGCACATCCTCGGGTCCCCAGCAATATACCTGGCAAGTTTCAAGTATATCGGACCCGTGGTTGTCGAGAAACAGCGGTCACAGACAAACAAACGTACAAACAAACACACAGAGATTACTGGAATTATAGATAGATAGATATATATCTGTGCAACGTCTGTCCTGTGTTGTCTCGTCACTGAACTACTTTCTCAAACTTTTGTGAAATCGTACCAAACTTGTGGTATGCACATATCTCTCCCGTCGGTATGTCCTAAGGGTATTTGTTTGAAAAATGTGCCTATTTTATTTATTTATTTTTGAATTTTTTCGGGAATTTTTTTTTTTTTCAACTTAAGTCTTCAACTTCAATGGTTTATAAAATGTGATATCACGTATATTACAAATACATCTGGAAAAAATCATTGTTTGAAAGATGATTGGTTTAAACCATGACAAAACGGCAACGCGGGTACAGTCATTTATCTATATATCTACACGTCTGGGCAGTGTCTGTGTTCTCACTTAACGACTCCCACAAACTTTTGTTTCTGTGGTTGTGAAGTGTTTTTAATAACGTTGTGGTGAGGTATTTTGAATTATGTGGTGGTGAGGTGTTTTAAATGACGTGGTGTTGAGGTGTTTATAAATCACATGGTGAGGTTTTTTGAATTACGTGGTGGTGAGGTGTTTTGAATTACGTGGTGGTGAGGTATTTATAATTACGGTGGTGTTTTTAATTATGTGGTGGTGAGGTGTTTTCAATTACGTGGTGGTGAGGTGTTTTTAATTTCGTGGTGGTGAGGTGTTTTCAATTTCGTGGCTGTGAGGTGTTTTTAATTTCGTGGTGGTGAGGTTTTTAATTATGTGGTGGTGAGGTGTTTTCAATTTCGTGGTGGTGAGGTGTTTTGAATTACTTGGTGGTGAGGTGTTTTTAAATGACGTGGTGGTGAGGTGTTTTTACCTTCGCAAAAGCGGAAGGTTATGTTTTGATCGCTGTGTATTTATTTGTATGTCTGTGTGTGTGTGTGTGTGTGTATGTTATTCGCATAACTCAAAAAGTATTCAACCGAATTGCATGAAATTTGGTGGGATGATTGGTTATTATACGGGACACATTTGATTAGATTTTGGGAGCAATCGGGTCAAAGGTCAAGGTCAAGGTCACGAAAAGGTCAAAATCGTATTTTTACCATAGCGCGGTCAATTTTTATCCAATTGGCATGCAACTAATGCCAAAATGTTTATCCAATTGGCATGCAACTAATGCCAAAATGTTCAGAATTCAATGCCCGATCTTGTTTGTCATAACTCGGTCAATTCTTATCCGATTTGCATGAAATCAGCACCAAACTGTTCACTGTTCTGTTCCCTACACTCCCATGCCAAGTACAGAACAGTAGCTGCGGCGAAGGTATGCGCTCTACCGAGTGCCCGTTCTAGTTACCTTCGCAAAAGCGGAAGGTTATGTTTTGATCGCTGTGTATTTATTTGTATGTCTGTGTGTGTGTGTGTGTGTGTGTGTTATTCGCATAACTCAAAAAGTATTCAACCGAATTGCATGAAATTTGGTGGGATGATTGGTTATTATACGGGACACATTTGATTAGATTTTGGGAGCAATCGGGTCAAAGGTCAAGGTCAAGGTCACGAAAAGGTCAAAATCGTATTTTTATTTGTCATAACTCGGTCAATTCTTATCCGATTTGCATGAAATCAGCACCAAACTGTTCACTGTTCTGTTCCCTACACTCCCATGCCAAGTACAGAACAGTAGCTGCGGCGAAGGTATGCGCTCTACCGAGTGCCCGTTCTAGTTTATTTTGTGGCTGTGAGCTGTTTTTATTACGTGTTTTATGGCTGTGAGGTGTTTTTATTACGTGTTTTATGGCTGTGAGGTGTTTTTATTACGTGGTGGTGAGGTATTTTTAATTTTGTGGCTGTGAGCTGTTTTTATTACGTGTTTTATGGCTGTGAGGTGTTTTTATTACGTGGTGGTGAGGTATTTTTAATTTTGTGGTGGTGAGGTGTTTTCAATTTCGTGGCTGTGAGGTGTTTTTAATTTCGTGGTGGTGAAGTGTTTGTATTACGTGTTTTATGGCTGTGAGGTGTTTTGAATTACTTGGTGGTGAGGTGTTTTGAATTACTTAGTGGTGAGGTGTTTTTAAATGACGTGGTGAGGTGTTTTTAATTTTGTGGCTGTGAGCTGTTTTTATTACGTGTTTTATGGCTGTGAGGTGTTTTGAATTACATGGTGGTGAGGTGTTTTAAATTATGTGTGGTGAGGTGTAATCGTCCCAAATTTCCAGTCTGCACCTACCCCTCCCTTAAGCCTAAGTCACACATAGGCGGATTTGTCGGCGACTACTGGCGACTGAAAAAAATCGCCACCACCCGCCGACAATCGTAATGAAACCGTAATGGACGGTCGCCTGTAGTCGTGGTTATCATCCCCAGGTCGGCTGCAGTCGGCAAGAGCCGCAAAGGGGCAAAATAATTTTTAAAATGTTTAAAAACGGCGCGCTCAGTCGCAATCGAAAAAAATCCGCCATGCTGTCGCGATGGAACCGCCATGCTGTCGTCGGTATCCGTAATAAGAGCGTAAAGCGGCCGCAACCCAGTCGCTCATAGTCTTCCGCAATCGCCCCACCAGCCAGCACGGCAGAGATGCGAATGCCATACGGCCTTCCTGCGGCATCTTCCCGACTACGGGCCGACACTGTTGCGGCTGCGTATCGACTACAGAAGAACTGCCACGTCTCCCCTGCGGCTATGGGAGACTGACGACGACAGCAGTAGGACTAGTGGCGGCCGAGTTATGGCGACAGAGATACGACTGCCTGGCGACTGCATTACGACATACCACGATTCCATGGCAAGACAGGATGGTGTGAGGGTCTCCGTGGAGTGAGGTCATATGGTGCCGACAAGGATATGGCTATATTGTTTGGACTTGGGACTTTTGGGAACTTTATTTTTGGGACTTTGGTCCTTTGGAAACTTTATTAATGGGACTTGGGACCAGTGGAAATAATTTATTGGACTTTATTTCCATTCTCTCTCCCTGCAGAAAAGTTTGATTATTACATTACAATGATACATCTTTATTAACTTTCTTATTGTACATCAAACATCTTTATGCTTCATGTCACACATCATTGAAATGAATAAAGTGAAATGTAAAATAGAGAAATAAAGATTTAAAAAGTTGTGTGAATCGTCTCCAATCGCCGGCGGTCTTATTGCAGTCTTGCGGACGTCGGAGTAAACCGCCACCCGGCCCCAATGCAGTCGCCGCGATCCGCCATCGGTCGTAATCTAGCCGCCAGACTGTCGCCACGCTGCCGCCGTGCATCCGCAATGCAGTCGTCGTCGATCTTCAACAGTCGCCATCCCATTCGGGGCGTCGTCGCAATGCAGTCGCAATGTGGCCGCCTGCAGTCGCCATACTGCCGCCTGACCATATTTGACCACCCGAAATCGCCAGTAGTCGCCGAAAAATCTTGATCGCCGGCAGTCGCCAGTAGTCGCCAAAATATCCGCCTATGTGTGACCTAGGCATTAGGTATGTGCTGAGGGGTTATTTCTTGAAAAAAAAACATTCAACCAATAGATCCACCATTCCCGCTTTCTTCAACCTAAATTGCCTATGAAAATGTAATATTGTGGCGGACACGATGGCTCGCTGGCGCGGTGACGTCATTCCGCGCACCAAGAGGGTGTCGGCCACGCCCGAGGGGTAGGCGTGGCCTCGGGATATACACGGGGTGCGCAGCCCCGAGCACCTGAGTGCTATAGTTGAGCTTTGGAATAAAGACTCTTTTTGGTTACCCGCGTTGTTGCTTATATTCTTGGCAAACAAGTCGTGCGCATAGCACCACACCTCACTGGTGACCTCGACGCTGGTTCAGCCGCCGCTGACCAACAGAACGCGCCAATGTCAAGCAACGCGGTCGCGGTGAAGCTCCCTGAGTTTTGGGAAGCTCAGGCCGAGGTATGGTTCGTGCAGGCCGAGGCACAGTTCCAACTTCGAGGCGTAACGGCGGATGAGACGCGTTATTACCACGTCATCGCCGCCCTCGGGCCCGGCACAGCTGCCCGAGTCATGTCCGTCCTGCGGAACCCGCCGGCCGACCACAGGTACGAGGCGCTCAAGCAGCGTCTCATCGCCACGTTCGGCCTCACGGAGTGCGAACGGGCCGACCGCCTCCTGGACCTTCAGGAACTCGGCGACACATGACCATCGGTCCGGATGGACTACATGCTGTCGTTGCTGGGTGACAAAGCCCCGGATTTTTTATTCCGGGCGCTCTTTCTACGCCAGCTACCGGCACAGGTACGCCTCGCGTTGGCCAGTTCCAAAATAAAGGAACCCCGCGCTCTGGCCGTCCAGGTCGACAAGTTTTTCGCGGCTTGTGACACGCGGGCGAGAGTCGGTGCGGCCGTCGCGGATCCCGAGGCTGATGCTGCTGCACACCTCGTGGATCCCGAGGCTGATGCCAATGCACACCTCGTGGCCGCCACCACGCCCCGCCCACCACCACCACGAAAGCCGCGGCCTCCGCCTCCGCCGCAAACCTGGTGCCGTTTCCACGCCAGGTTTGGCCACAAGGCTAGGAATTGTTGCCCGCCGTGCTCGTTTGGCAAGTCGGGAAACGCCAGGGCCGGCGCTCGGTAGCGGCTTTGAGCGTCGGCCTTTCCGGCAGCCTCCTTTTTGTCACGGACACCTTGTCCGGGCGTCGCTGCCTCTGCGACACAGGCGCACAGGTGAGCGTTATCCCCGCCTCCACGTCCGACAAGCGAACCGCGGGCCGGGGCCCCGCGTTGCTTGCAGCCAACGGTACACCCATACGCACATTCGGGAAGCGCTGCCTCTCCCTGCGGTTCGGAGGGCAACGCTTTCAATGGACGTTCGTAACCGCCAGCGTGCCCATGGCATTGCTCGGTGCGGACTTCCTATGTGCAAATGGGTTGTTGGTCGACGTTAAGCACAGAAGGCTCGTCCAGGCCGAAACGTTCAGCTCACTTGCTTGCGCGCTGAGCAGTTCGTTGGGCAGCTCCCTGAGCGGCTCACCGAGCGGCTCGCCAAGCGGCTTGCTGAGCGGTTCGGTCCCGGCGAGGTTGGTCTGTACGCTTCCGGCAGCGGACGAGTTCACCCGCCTCCTCGCCAGCTTCCCGGCCCTCACGTGGCCCACCTTCTCGGCGGTGGCCGTCCAGCACGGGGTGGAACATCACATCCCCACCGTCGGGCCACCGGTCTACGCCCGGGCACGCCGCCTCGAGCCAACGAAGCTCGCGGTGGCGAAGGCGGAGTTCGCTACGCTGGAGTGGCTGGGCATCGTACGGCGCTCCAAGAGCGCTTGGGCGTTGCCACTGCACATTGTGCTGAAGCCCGGCGGGGGTGGCGGCCGTGCGGAGACTACCGCCGCCTCAACGATGCCACCACCCCCGACCGCTACCCGGTCCCTCACATTCAGGACTTTTCCGCCCGGTTGGCGAAAATGTCCTTCTTTTCTAAGGTGGACCTCATCCGCGGATACCACCAGGTCCCCATCAGGCCGGAGGACATACCAAAGACGGCCGTCATTACACCATTCGGCCTCTTCGAGTTTCTTCGGATGCCCTTCGGGTTGAAGAATGCGGCTCAGGCGTTCCAACGGTTGATGGAAAGCGTCTTGCGCGACTTGGATTGCGTTTACGTCTACCTGGATGACATCCTCGTCGCAAGCGCGTCCCGCGAAGAGCACCTCCGCCACCTCCGCACGCTCTTCGAGCGCCTGGGCCAGCATGGCCTGATCGTAAACCCCGCCAAGTGCCGGTTCGGCGTCGCCGAAATCGACTTTTTGGGGCACCGCGTCACCAGGCACGGGGCCACCCCCTTACCGGCAAAGGTGGAGGCGGTCAAGGGGTTTCCGCGCCCCCGCACGATCAGGGGGCTCCAGGAGTTCCTGGGCATGGTAAACTTTTACCACCGTTTCCTGCCCTGCGTCGCCTAGCTCCTGCGCCCCCTGCACGAGGCCCTCCGGGGGAAGCCGGGCAAAGGTGACGTTGTTTGGACCAAGCAGATGGGCGCGGCGTTCGCGGGTGCGAAGCTCGCTTTGGCTAATGCCACCATGCTCGCGCACCCGGTGCTCGATGCACCGATCGCCCTCACCACCGACGCGTCGGACTACGCGGTGGGCGCGGTGCACGAGCAATGGGTGCGTGGTGCTTGGCAACCGCTGGCGTTTTTCAGCCGGCAGCTTTGCCCGCACGAACGCCGGGACAGCACCTTCGACCGCGAGTTGCTCGGGCTCCACCTGGCGGTCCGGCACTTCCGCCATCTGCTCGAGGGCCGTTCGTTCACTGCCTTCATCGACCACAAGCCCCTGGTCTTCGCGATGGCCAAGGTCGCCGAGCCATGGTCGGCCCGGCAGCAGCGTCACCTCTCGGCCGTGTCCGAGTACACGACGGACATCCGGCACGTCGCGGGAAAGGACAACCCGGTGGCGGATTGCCTTTCCCGGTCCGTCGCCCACACGGTCCACCTTGGGATCGACTATGCCCGGATGGCGGCGGACCAGACCGCCGACCCCGACGTCCAGGCCTTGCGGACCGCTGTCACGGGCCTCCGCGTCACCGAGGTGCCGTTCGACGGCGCGGGCACAGCCCTCTTGTGCGACGTCTCCATCGGGCGGCCTCGCCCCATCGTGCCCACGGGCTGGCAGCGCCGGGTTTTTGACGCCATCCACAGCCTGTCACACCCGGGCACGAAGGCCTCCCAGAGGCTGGTCGCCGACAAGTTCGTCTGGCATGGCCTCCGGAAGGCCATCCGCGATTGGACCAGGACCTGCCTCGCGTGCCAGCGCGTGAAGGTGCACCGCCACACCCAGGCCCCGTTGGTCCCGTTCACGGTGCCCGAACGTCGGTTCGACCACGTTTACGTGGACTTGGTGGGACCTCTGCCCCCCTCGCGGGGTTTCACCCACGTCCTCACCATGGTGGACCGCACCACCCGGTGGCCGGAGGTCGTGCCTTTGGCAGCGACGACGGCAGCGGACGTCGCGCAGGCGTTCATCGCCACATAGGGGTTCCCCGGTTCGGCGCCCCCTCGGACATCTCGTCAGACCGTGGCCCCCAGTTCACCTCGGAGCTCTGGGGGGCGGTCGCGCGGGGGCTCGGCGTCCAGCTGCACCGCACCACGGCCTACCACCCCCAGGCCAATGGCCTGTGCGAGCGCTTCCACCGCTCCTTGAAGGCCGCGCTCTGGGCCACCCTCCGCGACGGCGGCTGGGTCGACAGGCTCCCCTGGGTCCTGCTGGGCCTCCGGACGGCGCCCAAGGACGACCTGCGTTCATCCGCGGCGGAGTTGGTCTTCGGACAACCGCTGCGGGTGCCGGGCGAGTTCCTCCCCGACTCCACGGCACCATGGTCCGCACTGCAGGAGACCACCCGGAGGTTCGCCCCGGTGCCGACGGCGCACCACGGGTGCCCGCCAACGCACATCGCCCCGGAGCTTCGTACTGCGGAGTACATGTTCGTCCGCCACCACACCCACCAGACACCGCTGCGGCCCCCGTACGACGGGCCCTTCCGCGTGCTGGAGACCGGGGCGAAACACTTCACCCTCGACATCGGCGGTACTCCTGACCGCGTTTCCGTGGACCGCCTCAAGCCGGCCCACCTCGACGTGGACCACCCCCCGCCAGTGGCTCGGCCCCCGCGGCGGGGCCGCCCACCGGCGGGCGGACCTCCGGCACCACCCAGCCCCGCCGGCACGCCCCCCCCCCCGGTCCTGCACCCATCTCAGGTGCCGCCGGAGGCATCCCAGATGACATCCCGGCATCCCAGACGCCGCCAGCCGCCAGAGGGCGCTTCGGCCGGGTCATCCGTTTGCCCCGCAAACTGACCCTTCAGGTGCGCGGGAATTCTGGGGGGGGGGGGGGGGCGCGTGTGGCGGACACGATGGCTCGCTGGCGCGGTGACATCATTCCGCACACCAAGAGGGTGTCGGCCACGCCCGAGGGGTAGGCGTGGCCTCGGGATATACACGGGGCGCGTAGCCCCGAGCACCTGAGTGCTATAGTTGAGCTTTGGAATAAAGACTCTTTTTGGTTACCCGCGTTGTTGCTTATCTTCTTGGCAAACAAGTCGTGCACATAGCACCGCACTTCAATATCACAAACACAACAAATACATTTGTGCAAAATAATTGTTTGTATTATGATTGGTGTAAATCATGACAACACAGCAACTCAGGTACAGTCATTATCATCAGCTAAAATAAGCCCGTTCCTCAGTAACGACGCTTCGAGCCAAGCTAGTATATATATATATATATATATATATATATATATATATATATATATATATATATATATATATATATATATATATATATATATATATATATTTAATAAAACTAAACTACATCGAGTTTCGTGTCAGCCATTTGAGGTGGGGTGTAGAGGGTATATTGGCAATTCCTTTTCTGCATTTCTTGCTCGGCTTGGAGTGTGTGGTGCAGAAAGAAGGAGGATGTGTGACAGAGTGGCCCAGGTTTCCTTGAAAGGTTCACTTTGGATATGGAGGAAGTTTATGGAGGCACGTCGAAAGTTGTAGGTTGAGGTTGTGGGTGGTGGTTCATTTCAGCCTAAAGGGGTAGTGACTGAGCGCGGAAGGGAAATGGAGGTGTGTGTGTGTGTGTGTGTGTGTGTGTGTGTGTGTGTGTGTGTGTGTGTGTGTGTGTGTGTGTGTGTGTGTGTGTGTGTGTGTGTGTGTGTTGTGGGTGTGGTTTTGCATGAATGTGTTCTTGTTTGAGTGGTGCATGTTGTAAGGATCGGTGGTCGGTTGGTTAGGTGTGTTTTTTTTGGTGTGTGAGTGAGTGGGTGAGAGGCTGTGGATTCTGGGAGTGGAGGCAGTTTTGTTGTTGTAGTCTGTGGTCTCACTGGCTGGGGGTGGGGGGTATGTACGCATCCACGTGTAGCTGCTGCATGTGGAGACGTATGTGCCCATGCTGGCCCACCTTACCTTAGCTGACCGTATCGAAATTGAAGGGCCGAAACGGGATGGTGATGAGGACCTCGACTGAGGCCCAGTCAGTGAGGCACACTTCTGACCAGGTGTGTTTTGAAATTATATATTATTGAAACACTGCAGTCAAAATTTCATACAAGTCTGTTTATATTTAGAGGTAGTCCAGGCACCTTCAAGAATCAAGATTTTATATCTAGAGAGCACACAACAAAATATACTACTGTACAAATACACTTCTAGAAGTTCTTTTCATTTCTCATTCTATTTAACATTCCTGATGTTATTATATTTCCTGATGTTATTATATTTCTTGATGTTATTAGTCCCCTCCCGGTGTACACCGGAGGGGACTATAGGTTTGCACGCCGTCCCTCCGTCTGTCTGTCTGTCTGTCTCTCTGTCAGTCCGTCAGTCTGTCAGTCCGTCACGCAAAGAACAGTTTTCCGGACTTTTTTTCTAAACTCTTAACGCTAATGATTTCAAACTTGGTGCATGGTTTCCTCATGATAAGTTACAGATCAAGTTCGAACTTCACGACGTTTCGATCATTTTGGACAAAGTTATGGCACTTTGAACTTTGGGAATTCTGATAATTCTGATGATCCTTAACTCAGTGCCATTTTAAGTTTTAATTTCCTTTAAAAAAGATTTTCTCTGCAATAATAGGACCGATTGAGATCAAATTTTCACCATAGGAGGGACTCGGTCTGTAGAATATTTTAATGGTAATTATGACGTCGCACGTCACGTGGTTCGGCCGCCATATTGTTTTTCGTGAAAACACGAAAACCCCTTTTTCTCTGCAACGGCTGAACAGATCGAGGCCAAACTTTGCAGGCAGAATCGCATACCCATGCGAACAAAAAAGTCAGCAAGCATGACGTCATGCGTCACATGGTTTCAGAGTTATGACGTTTTTAAGCATGAACCTTTAAAACCTAGCTCCTCCCTCATTTGTGATCCAATCAAGGGGAAACTTCACAAATCTGTTCAGCGTGTCAATCAACTAAAACGTCCTTTTGGAATTTGCGATAGGTCACGTGGTTTGGCAGATGTCGTTAATTAAACGAAAATATTTTAAAAATGGATATCTCTTGTTTATTCTAGAGTTCTCCTCAAGCCGCACTGCGCGCCCTCAGCCTCGTCTCGCGAACGTCAACAGCGCGACACAGCGCGCGCTTTCGGGAGGGGCGGAGCCAAGCCGAGCAACATATATATGCACATCGATCATTGATCGTGAACCAGAAAATATAATAAATTACTGATATTTAGCGACTCGAAAGGTTCTTTATCAACAATCTATTTTCTCGTGCTTCTGCTGACCTGTCTGCAAGGTGTATAAATCGAAGTCCCGAGTGCAAATCACAGGTGAGCCCGTCCTGAGGTAATTAGCGATTGGGAACGATTCAGAACCTGTGGGTAAATAACCCTTGGTAATTTCCCCAACAGTTTTCTGGACGACAGACTGCCGGTAGGGGACATGTATTGCAGCGAAATACTCAGAATACTTGTTATATTAGTTTCTAGTCAAGGAAGGTTCTCACCAACATAAGTCATATCATTGCTGCCTGATTTTAGCCAATGTTGCTTTCTGACAGTCGGGATAAGTTTGGCGGTGTTCAGACACGACCTGAAGTAAGAATTGGAGTTGGTGCTCATCCTTGGTAAGGAGCCGGTTGTAACTTTTCATGAGGGCCACACCTCGTTCCGCATGGTCATTTATGACCTTCAACTCCCTGATCTGTTCCACAGCAGCTCTGC
Source organism: Myxine glutinosa (assembly GCF_964187855.1). NCBI lineage: Eukaryota > Metazoa > Chordata > Myxini > Myxiniformes > Myxinidae > Myxine > Myxine glutinosa. The sequence continues at coordinate 42,127,431 of NC_136273.1, read as the reverse complement.
AGCCTTCATGGTCACCCCATGTGCTTGGATCCACAGTTAAAAATCTGACGAGATTTTCAACTTTTCGAAGAATGTTTTTTTGTGTGTGGTGACACAAATTCTTCAATACCCTTCTCACTTAAGGCTTTCCTGTCAGGCTGTGGCATCTTTGGTGGTTCTTCATCTAATGGACGCTCACCTTTCAGTGCTTCCACCATCAGTTGTTTAGTAGTGATAGGCACTTGTTTGTCGAAGAAGGCCAACCCCACCAGCTCTTCTGACAAGTACCACAGATGGTTCCTCAACTTCTCACTGGTGGCTGTTGAGATTGCACGACTTGCAGTCTTGAAGAGATCAAGGTCTTCATCAGCAGCAGATCATTCATTGGAGGTTCAGCTGCACTTGGAGCTTTCATCCAGGCTTGCAAATACACTTCAGAAACAAACAGACAAATTTCTCGTAGGCCAATCCTCTCTCGTGCCGTCAGCTTGAACTGTTAGTGGAAAAGCCAGATTTTGAAACTTGAGATGGCCTTCGACATCCATCTTGCATGGTGAATCACACCAGGAGCACGGAAATGAATGCCACGAGCAGGAACTCCTCCAATAAACAAAATGGTCAGTTCCAGAAGTTCTTTATAATCATCCCGTGGCTGATTGAGGTCAAGCTGCTTCTTTGCAAAATCGATAACTTTATCAGTCACAGGGAGAATGCGGTCTTTGGCAGATTCATGAGAGAGAACAGAGATGAATGCAGTCTGGTCAATAGAGTCCCACTTTGATTGGAATCTCTTAAACAGAAGAACTTCCGGCCAGAGGTGCTTCCCATGACTGCTTTAAATGCTGCAGCAAGCAGCAGCTCCATAATGTGGTGACGACATGCAAAGTACAGCAAGTCACGGCCAATTTTTATTTGTTATTTTTTATTTTCAGTGTTACGTGACCTCAATCACATGGGCTCTAGGGGGAAATGTTCAAGGGTGCTGGACTACCTCTATATATTTAGGAATGTAGCTGACGTGTGGCCTGGATTGTTTTCAGGGCCAATGGACTAGTTGCAGAGGGTGAGAGCGTAACATTACAAACTTTTAAAAATAAGGGCCACCCTAATATATTATATATATATATATATATATATATATATATATATATATATATATATATATATATATACATACATATACATATGTAAAATAGGCGAATGCTTTAGGTCTGTTACACCTTGAAACACGGAAAAGTTCCTTGGAGAGAATTTTTTCCATGAAATCTGCTTCAAATTGATCCAAACCCATGGGAAAATTCTATTTTTTTCAATCATACAAATAAATGAACCCAGGCGGTGTATAGGCACCATACTACTTCTCAATCACTCGCAGAAGGTTTTTTTGGGCTTTGTGTTAAGAAATATATAGCTTCCCATTTTTGAGCTCTTTCAACCAGCGCAAAAATAAAAGGCTTCCGTTTTTTTTTCATTTTTAATCTCAGGGTGTATTTACCATCGGCTTTTGCTCATTATTAATACTAGGGCATGCCCGTACTATATATATATCTAAAATTATATCCCCCCCCTCTATTTACATGAAATGGTTTGGTCCATTCGCAAAGCCAAAGCGAACGGCTTGCGAGTACGGTGACAATCCCCCCCCTCTATTTACATGAAATGGTTTGGTTCATTCGCAAAGCCAAAGCGAACGGCTTGCGAGTACGGTGACAATCCCCCCCCCCCCCCCTCTATTTACATGAAATGGTTTGGTCCATTCGCAAAGCCAAAGCGAACGGCTTGCGGAGTTTGGTAAATAAATCGCCATAGCTCGGTAACTACCTGTCCGATTAATATGAAACCTTGAAAAGGCACATCCTCAGGTCCCCAGCAATATACCTGGCAAGTTTCAAGTATATCGGACCCGTGGTTGTCGAGAAACAGCGGTCACAGACACACAGACACACAGACACACAGACACACAGACACACACACATACACACACACATACACACAGAGATTACTGGAATTATAGATAGATAATCAGCCATGAAGTGTACCTTTGTTTCACCATGAAGGGGAAATTAAAGTTCAGAACAATCAGAATGAGAACACCACACACAAAGAGGGAAAACAAAGTTCCGAATTTCAAAAGTTGAGAATTGACCATACCGGTAATCTAAAAGTTCGTACATTTTTCACTTTACATATTTGGATCAAAAAGAACACACGATTGGGCGGAACATGGAACATAAAGGAATATATCAGTGAGTCTGTGGAGGGTGCTATGTATTGTCCAAGACTGGCCAATAAAGCAAATGTATATTAATTTTTCTCAGGCCTTACCTACCATGACATTGAGTGGTTGCTTTGTTGGCCCTGTGGCCATAATGTACTCAAAGCCATCGGTAAGTGGACTTAGAGGACGCCGGTACTTGAACACCGTCCCAGCAATGCGGAAGTTGCGAGGGTTATCCACCATGAAATTCCCGTTTATGTAGAAGTTGCCCATATGGTCGGAGACAGCTGAGGGTGAGGTGGGAAGGGGAGGAATGGCACGCATGTTGAGTGAAATGGGAAAGGTTCGATAGTACAAATATGGCTCGGCACGCACTGCATGCAATATTACATTCTGTGTGTTCAAACAAACAACAGGTATGGAGAAAAACGAAGTCTAAGGTATGTCGGCCATTGCATTTACCCAGAACATTGTCTGATCTCTTCTTTTCAATCACTTGAATATCCGTTGCCCCAATGGGAAGGTTGGTCACGTGCACATATCCTGCAGTTCATGGGGTATTTGAGTTTAAAGCACATTGATGATGCAGGACTGTTATTATACATTATTGGTACACACATGGGCAATGCACACACACACACACACACACACACACACACACACACACACACACACACACACACACACACACACACACACACTCACACATACACATACAACACAGTTTTAGAATGTTTGATGGGATACCACAATTAAATCCACGATCATAAATTCCAATCTGATCTGCATTAGCATACTCATACTGAGTTAATTAACCACGGAGTTTAATCATAAATTTATTCATCGTGATCCAGTCATTGCAATTTGCTGGTAATCAGAACAAATGTGCAAATAAAATTCATGCTATTTGGTAATGAGTCCAAAATAGGTGTCAAAAGTAAAATTACATCAATAATTTGAAATTAATGGTAAAATGAACATTCATTTGAGAAAATTGAGCGCACAATGTGGAAATGTATTTGATGTTTTGGTAGTGTTATGGACACAATGGTAGTGTAAACTGAGGTAATGTTCAAATACACGCACACACACGGTGAGCACGTGTGTGTACATACATGTGTATATATATATATATATATATACACAGTGCATTCAGAAAGTATTCAGACCCCTTCACTTTTTTCACATTTTATGTTGCAGCCTTATGCTGAAATCGTTTAAATTCATGTTTTCCCTCATCAATCTACACTCAATACCCCATAATGACAAAGAGAAAACTGGATTTTAGAAAGTTTTGCAAATTTATTAAAAAGAAAAAACTGAAATATCACATTTACATAAGTATTCAGACCCTTTGCTATGACACTTGAAATTTCGATCAGGTGCCTCCCATTTCTTTTTATCATCTTCGAGATGTTTCTACACCTTGATTGGAGTCTACCTGTGGTAAATTCAATTGATTGGACATGATTTGGAAAGGCACACACCTGTCTATATAAGGTCTCACAGCTGGCAATGCATATCAGAGCAAAAACCAAGCCATGAGGTCGAAGGAACTGCCTGCAGAGCTCAGAGACAGGATTGTGTCGAGGCACAGATTTGGGGAAGCCGACAAGAAAATCTCTGCTGCATTGAAGGTTCCCAAGAGCACAGTGGCCTCCATAATTATTAAATGGAAGAAGTTTGGAACAACCAGGACTCTTCCTAGAGCTGGCCGCCCGGCCAAAGTGAGCAATCGGGGGAGAAGGACCTTGGTAAGAGAGGTGACCAAGAACCCGATGGTCACTCTGGCTGAGCTCCAGAGATCCTGTGTGGAGATGGGAGAAACTTCCAGAAGGACAACCATCACTGCAACACTCCATCGATCTGGACTTTATGGCAGAGTGGCCAGATGGAAGCCTCTCCTCAGTGAAAGACACATGAAAGCCCGCTTCGAGTTTGCAAAAAAGCACCTGAAGGACTCTCAGACTGAGAAACAAGATTCTGTGGGGAAAACAAGAGGAACAAGATTCAGCTTTGTGAAGGGAAAAGGATGGGATTGAGATTTTCTTGTAATCTTCTCCTGAACAGTGCTTCTCCACCACTTTATCTCGGACACAGAGTTTGCAGATCTTTCAAAGTCATTGTTGGATTTATAGTGACATCCTGGACCAGAGTAAAGTCTGGGTGGTATAATACTTCTTCAACTTCATAATGATGGATTTCACCGTACTCAAATGGATAATGAGTGACTTTTAAACCTTCAAATAACACTCTCCTGAACGGTGCTTCTCCACCACATTATGTCTGACTTCTTTGGAAAGCTCCTTGGTCTACGTGTTTTCCTTGTTGGTTGACCAAATGAGTTGCACCTTAAAATTCCTTAGATAAGTGGGGGAGCTTAATGTTTAAGTTAATCCACTGATTACATACAGGTGAAACCTATTACGCTTATTTTGTAACCTTTTAAGCAAATAATTTGCTCCTTAAGTGATTTAGGGTTAATCAGGCAAAGGAGTTGAATACTGTGAATCTAACTTATTCACAATGTATCCACATTTTCTAGCTTCACCATTTTGGAGGAGTTGGTGTTGACTGTACGTGTTAAGTTTGATTTAAACTCAGGTGGCATCAAAATGTGAATACTTTGGAAGGTGAATACTTTTGTGGGCCACTACAAATGAGCGGCAGGGCGAGTTATCTCTGTGAGTGTGTATGTATGCACGTACTGTGTGTATTTGTATATGTATAGTATAGATATAATATATATACAGTATATATATATATTTTTTTTTAAGGCTCTTCTGGCTAATCAATTGTATAGGCTTCACCTATTAAGCATGAGCTTAGCAGCCCCCTACACACCCATGGGATTGTACTTCAGCCAATAGCGGGAAGATAATTTAATTCTGTATTAAACATGACTGCATACCTGAGATCATCGGGACAAAATTAATTCTCTCCTCCCCCCCCCCCCCCCCCACCACAAGGAAATTATATGCATGTACGTGTGTGTATGTCTGAAAATCATGACTGGGCCAATCCCCACCAAATTTTGCCTTTGCGTCAGGGCGGGGGTACCCAGGTTCGATGTCAAGGGCACAAAACCTCGCACTACACCCCCACCCCCCTGCAAGGCAATTCTCTGTTTGCATGTGTGTTTGTACATTTGAAAATCGAGAAACTGACCTCAAACAAGGAAATGAGGCCGTTTGGCTCATCATTGCCATGGTGCTTTTGGCCTAATTTTGCTACAGCTTAAAACATCAATCTTAAAACATCAGTCTAAATAACTCAATCTTGATCGGTTGACCAAGCTTGTGTGTGTGTGTGTGTGTGTGTGTGTGTGTGTGTGTGTGTGTGTGTGTGTGTACGTTTGATTTCCGTTAATGCGTACATAGCAGTAGTGTAAGTAGCAGCGCTTTAAAGCTTTGGAAGGCCCTCCACGGTAAATATATTACTCCATATTGAACATTAATCTGCTCCTTACATTGTGGCATCTTGATTACAACAAATGAGTTTTAATACCTGCTGCACACCTTTATAAAGTACATACTGGGTTGTGTTATTCACAAGTGAGTACTCACATGTTGCAAGTGTTCATGTTGCAACTCACGTTTCCAATTGTTTCAACACGTCTCCACTGTCAGTAAGTTACCCTTCTATATCATCCATCATCTGGCTTTTCCAGAAAACTTGATTTTGGTTTAAATATATATATATATAATCGTAAAAAGTCAGTGATATTTGCAATGCTTAAATAAATAAATGGGTAGGCAGTAGGAAGGTTTTCACTTCCCTCTGTGCTAAACTGGCAGGTCATCCTCTGATAGGTAGTGCAATGAGATGGTATGGCCACAGTTGAGTTTATCAAAGCAATCCAATGTCTGAATGAGTTTGGTAATTGCCATTGAATTTCTATTCACTGAAAGTTTGTATGTCATAATCTTGTCTCCAGAGATTTTGCTTTTTCGCTCTGTATGACTCGTCCAAGGTCAATGGAGAGAGACCATTATGCAGCATATCTGTGGCTTCATAGAAAATATCCGGAAGATTCTGGGAGATGTTAAAATTCCATACAGTTTTTTAGGGAGATAAATTTAAATGTGACGCTTTTCAACCATTGCTTCACCAGAATATGATCGCAACCAAAATTTTATGTGAATGAAATATACAGTATTCAATTTCACACGCCATTCATAGCCATCTCCTGATAACACGCTGTTACAATGAAACCAAACAAGACACATTTTCTACCAAGTTTTCACAGGTATAAACTACCGGTCAAAAGTTTTAGAACACCTCAATTTTTCCAATTTTTATTAAAATTTACGCAGTTTAATGTCTCAATGTACTCTGAAATTAAGCATAGAACAAATAAACAATTGGAGATAAAAAAGAAATCATAGAATCATTTTGTTTAACAAAATTTAATTTAAAATTTTGACTCAGCAAAGTAGCCACCTTTTGCACATATAACCGCCGAACACACTCGTGGCATTCTTTCTACAATGGAAATCAAATATTGTTCGGGAAGTTCTTCCCAACACTGTTGCAGCAGTTCCCAAAAAAGTGTTGCACTTGTAGGTTGCTTTGCTTTCACCCTTCTGTCCAGTTCATCCCAAACCAGCTCGATGGGGTTTAAGTCTGGAGACTGTGCTGGCCATTCCATGATTTCAAGCCTACCGTCTTGTTCTTATCCTCGAAGGTAGTTTTTACATAGCCTGGAGGTGTGTTTAGGGTCATTATCTTGCTGTAGGATGAACCCCTGACCAACCAGGCGTATACCAGAGGGTATTGCATGGCGCTGCAAAATGCTGTGGTCACCCTTTTGGTTCAGGGTGCCAGTCACTCTGTGCAAGTCGCCGACTCTGGATCCAGCAAAAGAGCCCCAGACCATTACGCTTCGTCCTCCATGTTTGACAGTTGGTGTCACACACTGAGGAACCATCCTTTCGCCTACTTGACGGCATACAAAAACCCTGCGTGATGAACCAAAGATTTCAAATTTTGATTCATCGGTCCATAAGACCTTCTTCCAGTCTTCAGTAGTCCAATGGCGGTGCTTCATGGCCCACTGGCCCAGGCAAGCCTCTTTTTCTTATTTTGCCATCTCACCAATGGCTTTCTTACTGCCACTCGACCTGTCAAACCTGCAGCTTTAAGTCTTCTCTTAACAGTTGAAACTGAGACTTGCTTACTTCGACCAGTGTTAAGCTGTGCGTGAAGCTGTTGTCCTGTGAGCCGCCTATCACGCAAGCTGTTGACTCTCAGAAACTTGTCTTCTGATTCTGCTGTGGCTTTGGGTCTGCCAGACCTCTTCCTGTCAGAGTTTCCTCCAGTTTCCAATATACTACTTCCTGCAGTGCAATATTGTCCAAATAATGCTTCAGAGGGTGTAATAACAGTCTATTCCAATAATGCTTTTTTACAGACAGGGGTTTGTAATCAAGTAATTAGCAGAGGTTGGGACACCTGTAGGAATTGTTTGCATCAACTTTCAAGGCTTAATTTACTTACATTGCTGCAGAACAGATGTAAGTTGTTAATCCATTACTTGTTCCCTGAAGAAGGCCTTTTTTTTTGACAATATAACTGTGCAATTTACATTATTTTCCCGTTTTTGCTAACCTAAACTTTTTTTTAACCTCGAGCAGTTTACTGCTTACCTTTGTACCATTTCAGGTTATTCACTGGACATTAAACTGCGTAAGTTTCAATAAAAACTGGAAAAATTGAGGTGTTCTAAAACTTTTGACCGGTAGTGTAATCTGTCATCCTGGTGTTTCGCAGACAGGGATTTCATCAGTGTGTGTGCAGTTCCTCGGATGGACGTTAAACTGGATATGTGATTGCAGCACAACGCAGCACAACGAGTTTCATCTGCTAACATTAGTTGGTTAACATTAGTTAAAGATCCCATGGTGTCCTTCTCAAAGAGTAGGTGAGCCATCGCAAAAAATGACAAATTCTGCGATAACCTACAGGGGGAACTGCATCAGTGGCACCCCCAGAAAATGATCTTACTTGCAGCCATGTTCTGCAAAGAAAGGAATAATAAAAAAAAGTTTGGCCTCTGTTTGTTTTGCAACAGTGACTACTCCAAAAGTGCAACTGTTTCGATGCTCACTCGTATTTTCAATTTACAAAGTCAATTTTAAAACAGATGTGATAGATGCTAGCCTTCACAAGCAAGATCGGTTTTTCATTCTGGAACATTCAGCCACCCCTCTTCATGCAATAAATATGCCTCGGTGTTTGGGGTCAGCTTCATTCCTTTTAGGATCACGCTCATATGGGTTTGTGTACGAGGTGGGTGCATCGTTATGCTGAAATGCTGCATCGCTGTTGGGGAAAAAAATCAAATCACCTTTTACACCTGTCCCACCTGGAAACATGTTTACCCGAATTCTCACCCACCCACATTCTTCTGCTTCTCACCACTGGCAGCACACTCACCAATGTTATTGCTTGCTTCACGGAGATTTCCAGGCAACGCGCATGCAGCTGGTACTGTCTCCAGAACACACGCCGCACTTATCCAGGTGCTTGGCTGAGTACAAAATGCCATCACAGCCTACAGGCTGAACACAACTCCCATCAGAAGAACTTAGGAGTTTATGCAAATTAGTATACAAAAAAAATGAAGGTATTATAGTGTTCATGCATCTCTCCATTCACCCTTGAGTGATTGCTGATACATCTCCACCTCTTGAAAAACATCTGAAGAAGAATTCCAAACTGTACGAAGCACTAACAAACTTTCAATAGTGTACTCATATATATTATAAATGTATATTAACATGAGGTGTTACAAATGTATAATGGAGCAGTTACACACACACACACACACACACACACACACACACACACACACACACACACACACACACACACACACACACACACACACACACACACACACACACACACACACATATATACTAGCTTGGCTCGGCTCGCTGCGCTCGCCTCACCAAGCGTCGTTACTGAGGTACGGGCTTATTTTAGCTGAGGACAATGACTGTACCTGAGTTGCTGTGTTGTCATGATTTACACCAATCATAATACAAACAATTATTTTGCACAAATGTATTTGTTGTGTTTGTGATATACAATTTTATAGGCAACTAGCAGAAGTACCCGGTATTGCCGAGAGGGGAGGGGAGGGGAGGGGAACGGGGGGGAGGGGAGAAGAGGGGGGGGGGAGGGGAGAAGAGGGGGGGGGAGGGAGACGAGGGGGGGAGGGGAGAAGAGGGGGGGGGAGGGGAGAAGAGGGGGGGGAGGGGAGAAGAGGGGGGGAGGGAGAAGAGGGGGGGGAGGGGAGAAGAGGGGGGGAGGGGAGAAGAGGGGGGGAGGGGAGAAGAGGGGGGGAGGGGAGAAGAGGGGGGAGGGAGAAAGGGGGGGAGAAAGGGGGGGGGAGAGAGGGGGGAGGGGGAGAAGAGGGGGGAGGGGTGGAGAAGGAGAGGGAGGGAGGGGGAGAGGGGAGAAGAGGGGAGGGAGGGGGAGGGGAGGGGGAGAGGGGAGAAGAGGGAGGGGGAGGGGGAGAGGGGAGAAGAGGGGGAGGGAGGGGAGAGGGAGAAGAGGGGGGGAGGGATGGGAGGGGGAGGGGGAGGGATGGGAGGGGGTGAGGGATGGAGGGGAGGGGGGTGAGGGATGGAGGGGGAGGGGTGAGGATGGGAGGGGGAGGGGAAGGGGAAAAGGGGAGGGGGGAGGGGAAGGGAAAAGGGAGGGGGAGGGGGAAGGGAGGAAGGGGAAAAGGGAGGGGGAGGGGGGAGGGGAAAAGGGAGGGGGAGGGGGGAGGGGAAAAGGGAGGGGGAGGGGAGGGGGGAGGGGGAAAAGGGAGGGGAGGGGAAAAGGGAGGGGGAGGGGGGAGGGGAAAAGGGAGGGGGAGGAAAAGGGAGGGGAGGGGGGGAGGGAAGAAGGGAGGGGGAGGGGAAAAGGGAGGGGGAGGGGAAAAGGGAGGCGAGGGGAAAGGGGAGGGGGAGGGGGGAGGGAAAGGGGAGGGAAAGGGGAGGTGGGAGGGGATAAGGGAGGGGGAGGGGGGAGGAGAAAAGGGAGGGGGAGGGGAGGGGGAGACGGAGGGGGAAGGGAGGGGGAGGACGGAGGGGGAAGGGAGGGGGAGGACGGGAGGGGGAGGGGGAGGGGGAGGACGGAGGGGGGAGGGGGAGGGGAGGACGGAGGGGGAAGGGAGGGGAGGACGGAGGGGGAAGGGAGGGGGAAGGACGGACGGGGGAGGGAAGGGGAGGGCCAGTCAACAATGACGTTGCAGGTTCTCATGGTCGGAGAGCAGCACAACAATCGCGACATCGTCCTGCATCTTCGCAAGAGCACGAAGCAGATTTTGGAGACTCACCGATCCTGTGACCCACGGCCCTCCAGTACCGGCGTTGCCGGGCGGGGGAAGGGAGACCCGTACATTCCCAACCCGTACATTCGCCCTCTCGACTCAAGCAGCGTATTCGATTCGTATTCGAAATCGAAGAGGGGAAAGGGGAAATCCTTCGTATTCGAATTCGTAAACACGAATTTAATTTAAAATTTCATTCATATCGCACAAAATCGACACAAAACACGATCGCATAAATAGTAACCCTAAATTAGCCATATATTAGCCAATCTGTGAAAAAATTTAAAAGAAGCTAATTTCAACTGATTTTGGTGGGTATGGGTATGGACAACTTCCAAAAAAAAGTAAGGAAGGGATAGGGGTTGGGGAAACCTTTTTATTAGAGGTCAAAGGTCATTGACCTCTGCCTAAATCATATAAAATTGTATTTCAGCAACAAAATATGGTATATAGATGATCTTGGTGTCAAAATGCACAGGATTACGAAAGAAGATGACATACAATAATTATTGACCCTTGGACCAAATCCTGACCTCTGAAAATGAGGTCAAAGGTCAAAAAAGCTGTTTTATCACTAAAATGGCATATTTATAACAGGAAAATTACCATATTATATAAAAATGAGCAAAAAAAAAAACCGAAGAGGTTAATTTCAACTTACGTGGTGGATATGGGGGTTATTATTTATTCCAAGAGCAGAGGGGGAGGGGGAAATTACCTTTCTTGGATCAAATGTCATTGACCCTAGACTAAAACACTATATATTGCATGAATGAAGTCTTTGTTTTGTCTTTGTTTCAGGAGTGATTACTGAGAAAACCTAGCTAGCCTACATGTACCTTGACTACCCCAGTGCAGGTGAGATGTCCCAAAAGTTCCCTGAGGCCTTTGGAACAATACTGTAAAATAACAAAATTACCAGGATGGATATATGTGAAATATGTAGTGAGGACTTTTCAGAAGCAGGAAAGCTACAGAGCTGGAAGAGCTTCAGCGATTGGAATCACACAACACGCTACAGCGATGAGCAATTTTCTGGACAATTTTCTGACCAGACAATCAAAGAGACACATGCGGAAAGCCAAGTCAAATGGAGGCTTAACAAGAGGAAGGCACAACGAGAGCTCTGTGAAAGTATGGGCTGGTACGTTTTCACATCTCAAGCTTCTGGGGGACCTGATGGAAGAAATGATTGGTGGAAAGCGGAGTAAGAGGACCCACACAGACCTTGGGGCAAAGCGTCTAGAGAAAGACAGCCAGCACGTCAAGTTGATTTCTGCATGGTTTTCAACTCATAACCCCTTCATAGAGGTTAGTATAGATCTGTTTCATTTACTGATAGTAGCACAGAAATCATTCCACATTTCAGTTACTATTTGTGGAACATTTACTTATCATCTTAGCTATGTAAAATAATATTTCATTTTTCATTTCAGGTAAAAGACCCCAACACCATTACTTCGCTGTCTAGTGGAGTAATAACTACCGACAAGTCAATTGTCAACTGTGATGATGCAGTGAGGATAGGCCATGAAATGCAAAAGGATCTTGATAATGAGTCACCGGTTAAGAGCATGAAGACGGCAAAGAAATGCAAAAATCTGGCTGAACTTCAGAAGAAAGTAAAGGTAGGCGACAAGAGGATCTACATCGAAAAGACCCTTCTTTTCAATAGACTGATTTTCATGGCAGAGAGAGATGAAGGGATCGAACACATGTTCAAATTTGAGCTGACCCTGGTCCCAACATCTCTCTTCACAATGGATCGCATGATGAGAAAACCCAAAAAGCATGAATTTGGCAAGATGCTCAAGGAAACAGCTACAATACTTGACGTGGACATAAACAGCAAGATGCATGTTGTTGATGGAGGGTGGCTACTTCATCAGGTAAAGTGGTCCAGCGGTGCAACCATCAAGACTATAGTTGATACATATGTCAGATATGTTGACAACAAATTCAAGGATGCTACTGTAGTGTTTGATGGCTACGGGGAGGAATCATCAACGAAAGACCATGAACATATGCGGCGGATGGCTGGGAAGAAGGTTTCTCCGGACATGAGGGTCACACCGGAATTGACTATATCATGTGACAGAGAGGTTTTCCTGGCAAATGAGAAGAACAAAGGAGCCTTAATCATGATGATATCTGCAGAGATGGCAAGCCACAATATCACTGTATGTACGCCAAGCAAAAGATGATGGTGACACGCTGATTGTTAGGTCTGCAATGGACTTGGTCGCAAGTGTTAAATCCCCAGTTGTTGTTGTCGCCCAGGACACTGATATTTTGATATTGCTCTGCTATCATAGGCCTATCCACTGTACTAATTTCTATTTACAAGCAGATTTTGGTGGTCTTTACGACATCTCTAGCATACACATCGGAGACAAAGAAGAGTTCCTCTTCAAGTATGGCTGGTCTGGAAACGACACTGTTTCATGCATTCATGGACATACCAAATGTGCTCTCTACAAATGCAGATTTCCTGCCAGTGTCATTACTGCATTCACAAGTCCCACTTCAACCGACTCCATAATTCGAACAGCTGGATTAAAAGCCATGCAGATCACATATGGCTGTGGGGATACTCCCCTAGAAAAGTCTCGCTACATGAAGTTCAAGAAGCAAGCAGCCAAGGGCAAAATCGATCCTGACCGCCTACCACCAACGGAAGATGCAACAGCTCAACATTCCCTTCGTGTCCATCTTCAAGTTGTGGTATGGAAGCATCTTGACACCTCTATTCTTGATCCCAAAGGAAGAGGATGGGAGTTAGATTCCAACAGAAAACTCAGACCAAAAATGCTATCTGTTGGTATCGCGCCAGACAACCTTCTGAAAGTAATTTGTTGCAACTGCAAGGAAGGGGAGAGGCAATGTCAAACAATGAGATGCAGCTGCATGAAAGCTCGCATGTCGTGTGTATCTGCATGTGGAGTGTGCTGTGGGCATGGCGACAATGGAACAGATAGCATAGATGCAGAAGAAGAAATTGGTAGCGATGAAGAGGAAACAGACTGAGTATTATTAATTTGTTGTTGCCGATAGATACTGTAAGTTCTAAGTTGTGAGTAGTATTCTGCAAATTGTTGATTATAAATTCACATATACTTTACATACACAAACTATTTGACACTAATGAACTTTACCCCCCCCCCCCCCCTGCTTATTTTGACCATTAACCTCGTATTTTGGTGGTGAAGAATCCATTTCATATTTAGTTTGTATCTTCGTATAATTCTGTTACTGTTACCAATATGATATTTGATATGATATTTTGGTGATAAGACGTCTATTTTTGACCTTTGACCTCATTTTCGGAGGTCAGTAATTGGTTCCATGGGTCAGTCATTATTCTATGTCATCTTCTTTCGTAATCCTGTGCATTTTGACACCAAGATCATCTATATACCATATTTTGTTGCTGAAATACAATTTTATATGATTTAGGCAGAGGTCAATGACTTTTGACCTCTAATAAAAAGGTTTCCCCAACCCCTTTCCCTCCTTACTTATTTTTGGTAGTTGTCCATACCCATACCTACCCAAATCAGTTGAAATTAGCTTCTTTTAAATTTTTTCACAGATGAACCTTAAGTTAGGGATACTAAAAGGTGAAAAAACGCCATCGCTTTTCGCCCTGAATTACGTGCAGACGTGTGACGGGATGGAACATCACGTGATCGCTCTGAGCGAATCAGCTCGCTCTGGCACCGACTGAGATTAGCGGGTACTTCGCTGAAATGCGCTGAGGTAAATATGAATAAAAAATATGGATCTCGTCAAATATGGTCTCGGCCATGTTCGTCCCAGCCTCAATGGACATGTCTATGCCAAATATCAAGCACGTGAGCCTCTCCGTTTCGGAGTCTATCGGTAACATTACACACACACACACACACAAACTGTGTTTTATATATATAGATTTAGGTTGAATGTTTTTTTTTCAAGAAAGAACCCCTCAGCACACATAGGGGAGGGGTAGGTGCAGACTGGAAGTTTGGGACGATTACACCTCACCACCACGTAATTCAAAACACCTCACCACCAAGTAATTCAAAACACCTCACCACCAAGTAATTTAAAACACCTCACAGCCATAAAACACCTCACCACCACAAAATTAAAAACACCTCACCACCACGAAATTGAAAACACCTCACAGCCATCAAATACGTAATAAAAACACCTCACAGCCATAAAACACGTAATAAAAACACCTCACAGCCATAAAACCGGCCTGGCTTCCTGCCTGTTTTCCAAAGTCGTTGTGGTAAGGGAGGGGAATTATTTAATGTTGCACTAAGGACCTATCTAAGTGTTTATATGAGTGCGTTGCCATAAGGGACACATGTTTGACGACAGAGGGGACGACAAACAAAGAAATCTTAACCATAATCCCTACACTATTTAGCACGCCCTGCTCCCTCGTAGCGGGGACATCAATACAGCTTATACCGACAAACCGGACTAAACATAGAAATTACAGGTACATTCCCTGTCACGACAGGTACGCTGGTGTTGGGCTAGCGGCTAGGGTGCCGGCTTAGGATCCTCGGATCCTGGGTTCGAATCCCGGTCGATTGCTAAATTAACGCCAGGGGGTTTGACTCAGCCTGTTCATCCTTCCGAGGTCGGCTAATTGAGTACCAGTTCACTGGTAATTCCCTGTTTGTCGTTAAAGGCAGCAAAAAGGGTTGGCGTCAGGAAGGGCATCCGGCTGTAAAACGTTGCTTCAAAAAGAGGACCAAAAAACACAACAACAACCACGGTTCCCGAAAAAGGCCAACCCCCGCTTTGCGGGGAAAAATGGCCTCTAAAGGTGGTTATATATTTATTTATATTCCCTGTCACGACAGTCGGATACCTACCTATAAAGATCTATCTGGCTCTAGATATTGCTCTACCCAAATTCATAACAATATATATATATATATATATATATATACAGACTTGGCATTTAATATGGATTTTTTTCTTCTTCTTGACTTGGTTTACTTTCTGAACTCGGTATATCAATCTAGTGAGTTTATTTTATGCTTCGGTGATTTCTTTGTTAAAAGAACCATGTCACTGATTGTCTGTCACAGCAAGAAGTCAATAACAGGATTATATCACAGGTGGCGTGACAAAATGTATGGACAGGTACATTTGACGATTTGGCTTCACAATCGGGTATATAAGGGTTGTTGCGTTCTGTATTAGTGGAAAACAACTGCTGCACGTCTACAAAAGTTATTGCCGCTTCCCCTGGAGATGGTCCGTCAACTCGACAATGCTGTTTGTCATATAGTGGTGGCTTTACGAAATTCCGGCATGAAACAGCGTGCTATTGCTTGGCAGTATGGCATCAGTCAAGGTCAGGTGTCAAATATCCTAAACGAAATGCTCAGAGGGGTGTCCCTACTCCAATACCGAGGCCAGGACGTCCCTGCAGGACCACAAGGAGGGATGATCGCCAGCTGCACTGGTTAGTCCGCAATGGCCGTACCAAGTCAGCTAATCGGCTTAGGGCTGAGTGGCAGCAACTGACAAATGTGCCTGTATCCAGAAGGCTAGTCAACCAACGACTGGTTCAGGCAGGCTATCGTGCAGGCGTCCCCTGAGAAAGCCACGTCTGACCAGACAACACCACCAGCGCCAATTGCAGTGGGCCAGAGAGCACCGTCAATGGCAGCCAGGACACTGGAATCACGTGATCTTCAGTGCCGAGTCTAGATTTCTGGTCTATCGTCAAGATGGCCACGTCCGATTGCGCAGACAAGTGCATGAAGCCTACAACGAAGATTGTATAGTGCCAAGAGTTCAGGCTGGAGGTGGTGGGGTGACCGTTTGGGCTGCTTTTCATGCAGGGGGCAAAACTGACCTGGTTGTTCTGAATGGAAACCTGAACCAGTTCAAGCACAGGGCCATTCTGGAAGAAACATTGCTTCCATTTGTTCGTGCAGCCTTTCGAGGAAACTTTGTCTTCCAAGATGACAATGCACGGCCTCATCGTGCTCGCATGATCCAACACTTTCTTGCTGACCGTGGTGTAGAGCATATGGAGTGGCCTGCCATGTCCCCGGATATGAATCCGATAGAGCACTTGTGGGCAGAATTAACGCGTCAAATCGACAACTTGGACCAGCAGCCTGCCTCTGTGCATGAATTGCAGCAGGCTATTGTAACTGCATGGCAAGCGATTCCTCTCCAAACCTTGGCAAATCTCGTGAACAGCATGCCTCAACGAGTACGTGCTCTCCTGAATGCTCGTGGGGGTTACACGAAGTACTGAACTGTAATTTTACTGTCCGTAATCCCAGTCGTAATTTAACTTTTGTTTTTGTTAAAAAAATTTTTGGCTAATGTGCAAAATAAAGAGATACTTCTGGAAAACGCACAGAAGTTTAACACAGTACTGTCCGTGAATTGAGTTCGATATCAGTTTACATCACTTTCAAGGATCAATTTATTTGCTTCGAAATGTCAAATGTGGTTTTTGTTTCTTAGGTCACATTAACAAAATCTAGAATAATTTCAACATAATTCCAATGAACTTTTGGTTCTAAGTCATCTTGAAAAGTAAGTTCACCCCCACAAAAAAAATATTCCATATTAAATGCCAAGTCTGTATATATGTGTGTATATATATATATATATATATATATATATATATATATATATATATATATACACACACTGCATATCTTCTGTCATAATACAATGGTACATTCTCAAAATTATGATATGGAGTATGATATGTTGTAATCAATAAAAAATTATTTCAAAGATGACAAAAATTATGGAGTTAATTTCCAATAACGTGGCCTGGTGTTGGCTCTGCGGTTAGGGTGCCGGCTTGAGATCCTAGGATCCTGGGTTTGAATCCTGGTCGATTGCTGAATTAACGCCGGGGGGGGGGGGGGGGGGGAGGTTGATTCAGCCTGTCATCCTTCCAAGGTCGGCAAATTGAGTACCAGCGCACTGGTAATTCCCTGTGTGTCGCAAGAGGTGACTAACAGGGTGTTTTTTTGTTTTTTAATACAGTCGAGGCTCGTGAAAGAGCTAAAATGCTCTTTGGGTTGGTGGCAGGAAGGGCATCCGGCCATAAAACATTGCTTGAAAAAGGGGACCATGGTGCCCAAAAAAGGCCAACCCCTGCTCTGCGGGGAAAAAGGCCTATAAAGGTGGTTCTATTTCCAATAACGTGCCACAACACACTGAAGGTGTGTGTGTGGGTGTGGCATGCCCACTAGTATTGACAATGTACCAAAAGCTTTGGGACATTCTCATGGGAAATGTTATTTATCTCACTTAAGCATCTTGCATACCCCTTTTATTACCTCAGCCACAGAAGGTGGACAGAGTTTATGTTTTCAGCCCCATCTGTTTGTCTGTCTGTCTGTGAGCAGGATGTCTCAAACAGTTGTACATGGATTCCGATAAAATTTGGTGGATAGGTTGGTGAGGATCCGGATACTTTGATTTTTAAATAGTGCCAAATTTTGAGATTTTTAATCGGGCCAAATAATTTTTAATATTAACAGGGCCAAATATTGAGAGATAGGGACGAAAATGATATATAGCATTCTCAAAAGATTATGAACGGATTATAACGTAGGTTTGTGGAGAGCTTGGGTGTTTGACAAGAACGAATTGCTTCGATTTGGTGAAGACCCGGATCTGAATACGAGAATTATTTTTATTTTTTCTGTGATTCTTCACCATTGAGGGAAGGGGCCAAAAACAATATACTGTATAGCATGATATTTCAAAAAGTTATGGACGGATTATGCCAAAACTTGGTGGATGAGTTGGGTTGGTGACAAGAACAAGCCAATTCGATTTTGGTTGAGGTCCAAACGCAGATCCGGCCTATCAGTGGGACACAAAACATATTCAGCCTGATCTGCCAAACAATAGGTATGCGCTCTACCGAGTACCATTCCAGTTATGAACATGTGATGGCAATGATCGATATGAGATGGAACACGCACAAAGCATTCGGTTAATGACACAGGGTGCACAGAAAATGTCAAGGCAGATATGTTGCTCGTTCTTCACATGAAGACCTATTAATAAATGCAAGGATCGACATCTCGGACATCATCTTGAGAACCTACAAAACCATGTTAGACTCTAAAGGAGTAACAGAAGAGGGGTATCATGATGTGCCTTACTGAGTTGCTTCATATTGGTCGCAAAAAAATGCATCCAGAAACATGGTGATGAAACTGTAACTCGTCGGCAGAATGTGGATGAGGCATCGGTCGACCTCCTGCTTCGTGTTTTCTTCCAAAAGCCTAAAGTACTTACAATTCACATGTATCTACTCGAGGAATGAGAATCAATCCTCAGGTCGATTTTTGTTTCTACCTGTGGAGCTCTGCAATGCAAGGTCCCTCT
This sequence comes from Myxine glutinosa, assembly GCF_964187855.1. Lineage (NCBI taxonomy): Eukaryota > Metazoa > Chordata > Myxini > Myxiniformes > Myxinidae > Myxine > Myxine glutinosa. The sequence goes on along the minus strand of NC_136273.1, from coordinate 42,108,511 downwards.
TACCTCGCACCTGCCAGCGATGCAGACACCCTGTGTGCTGCGGTCCTTGCATGAGGTCCCGTCACGTGCACGTGCAGTCAGCTGTCGCTCCCCATCACTTGTTGTGCACTGCAGATCGCACGGCTTGTTGGAGATGTTAATGTAGTCATCTGCAGACCGTCCGTAGAGAGGGTAGAGCAGGGGAAGACAATGGACAGGAAGATAGAGAATGTGGGGAAAACAAATGTATTGATGAAACGTACATAGTCAGCGCTGTTGAAATGTTTCTTCACAAACTTGTAAATAAAGAGATTGCTCAGTGATGCATACACCACCTGAAAGTGCAAGTACAAATAAAGTTGTCCGACTACCAGATGCTTTGCTTTGTAAATGACGTATCCAAGATGCTCTGCTATATAAATGAAACAAATGTAAAAGTGTCATTGCACGAGATAATTGCAATGAATCAAAACCATTCAGGATTAATTAGTCTTACCTGGGTAGAACGGTATCCAGGAAAAGTACTTCCCATCGTAAGCCTTCGAGTTGAACACAGAGCATTGCTCCACGCGGAAGCTCCGGCTGTTTGGAGGGCAGGTCTGCTTGTGAGGAACACATGCATATGTATCCAACGTCATTCATTTTTGTCTCATTATATCCTATGAGATGTAATATAAGGTAACATATGCACACGCCAACCTGGGTGATGGCAGCGCATTATCATTCGCAGTATGCCTCAAATACCAGTCAACCTTTCTCACATTGTGCACATTGAAAGGGCATAAAGACAATGTGGAAAGTCATTTTGACTTGACTGCAGGTTCGAATACTGTAGTACAAATTGTTAAAAACTATCTTCTTGTGTTCAAAGAGCTGGAGCCAAAAGGATCCGAAGAGTGATATTTTGCAGACCTTATCGATTTCCCGCCAGCACAAGTATTTTCCTGGTGCCAAGTGTCCACACGGTGACCAGGCTGCAGCTGCTTGCGTAAAAGCTTCTACTCGCAGAGGATTTACCCGCTGAACTTGACTCAGGAATTAGACCCTTGTGGAAAGGGCCAACCAAAGGACGTCATCGCAAACAAATCAGTAACCCGAGTGGCAAGACGTCCGACTCGTTCAAGCCATGCGATTGTACTGGTCCACCATGTTACAGTGGGTACTGGAGCTAAAACCACGAGTGGTAAGATGTTAGCCATGCACAGACCACCAAGACCGATGGCCATTGGAAAATGTGAGATGAAAAACGAAACAGATGTACCAAACACAAGCCAAATGGAAAGCAGATGACAAACCGTCTGTTAGTAAAACTGCCCTATACATGTGACATTGAGCCAGAAATCCTCCCACCCAACAAACTGATGGGACCCTGTGCCAAAAAGTAGTGTCGTGTCGATTAAAGTAGGATGCTACACTCAAACGCTTAGATCATTTGCACCATTTTGAAGCAAATCCCAATCTGGTTGAACTTGTCTGGTTAACACCAAATTCGTTTCAACCTGCGTGCTGAGTCACAATCGTTTGGAAGTACCAGATAGGTGGGATGTTGAGGTGACAACAGAAAGAGATGAGAAGCCAATGGAAGTACCTGTATGTTACAAAGCTGATGCCGACTCGATGAGCCAGTGCAGTGATTTTCTCCTCCTTGAGCGAGCAGGTGCCTGTGGAAAGATGCATCGGCATTGCATCCTGCATCAAAAAAAGGCTGTCAAATGCCACTTCAAGCAAATAGATAATGTTTGTATATTAGCATTACACTTGTTGCTTATTATATGACTATCCTTTAATAATAGAGTTTGCAATATAGCCAAGAGGTATGCACACTCACCTCTGAACTGTCTAGCCTGTGTTTGAATCTTGACACAACTATGAACTGTCATCCTGGTGTTTCACAGGTAACGCAAAGCATCAATGTGTGCGCCGTCCATCGCATGGACATAAAACTGGGAATCCCATCTCCTAACATTAGCTGGTGGATGCTAAAGACACCACTGTGCCGTTCGTGAAAAAGAGGTAAGTTGTTACCGGCTCCCTGGGCAAATACCAAAGTTTTGCACCCTCAGTCGAGTATCCTGCATGACAGAGTGATTACTTGTCCTGCATTCTAACTACAGCCAAATAAACTGCTTCGGCAGATCTGAAACTCTGTGTAGGGCAGGTACATCATCATCATTCATAATAATAATAATAATAATAATAATAATAATAATAATAACGACAATGTCACTGAGTAGAGCACATACTGTACCGTGTAGGGCAGGTACATCATCATCATTCATAATAATAACAATAATAATAATAATAATAATAATAACGACAATGTCACTGAGTAGAGCACATACTGTATCGTGTAGGGCAGGTACATCATCATCATTCATAATAATAACAATAATAATAATAATAACGACAATGTCACTGAGTAGAGCACATACTGTACCGTGTAGGGCAGGTACATCATCATCATTCATAATAATAACAATAATAATAATAATAATAATAATAACGACAATGTCACTGGGTAGAGCACATACTGTACCTCCGACAGGCTGAAAATTTTACGTTTTGGATCCCACTGATAGTCCGGATATGCATCCATTACCTAACCAAAATATAATCAGCTTGTTCTTGTCACATACACAACTCATCCACCAAATTTCGTCTAGATCCGTCCACAACTTTTTGAGATATTGTGCTCACAGAAACAAACAGACAAACAAACAAACATGGGTGAAAACAAAACCTCAGTCCAAATTCGGTGGTGGAGCAATAATCTTACTATAATTCACCAAACATCTGTCTGTCTGTCTGTTCCCAGGTACCGCAAAAACGGCTGAACCGATCGCAACGAAATTTTGGGTGGGTAATCCTGGGACCCCCTGGAGTAAAATAGGCTATATTGTTTTTCCAATTTTCCCCCCAATTTCCCAATTTTTTCAATTTTTCCAATTTTCCAGTTTTTCCAAACATGATGGAATAATATTTACCGATATGAAGTGATGCGGCTTTTATTGAAATTCTACAAATACTGTTTAGATTTTGATGATTTGCATGTGATGTGATTCAACGGATGTTTATATAAATCGTTTAAAATAAAAAAAGCCTTAAATTTCTGATATTTTGCCTTTTCATTTGGGCCTCCCAACTGAAGCCCTGCCCGTAGGGCAGGTACCATTGCTGGTATGCAGAATACAGAGACCCTGTATATGGAGAATAATAATTTATTTTAAATGATATACTCAAAGTCTATGATATAGAATGCTGGTTATTTATTCTTCCTTTTACAATGAGTTAGCAAGGGCAATCCGGCACTGCCCAGGAGAGGGAGTGGGGAGGGGGCATTCCCGGCAGTGCCCGGCTGGGTGAGCTTTTCCCGGTGGTGATTTCGGGACGTGTTGGAAATTGATGAGCTATGGAGTTATTGGCCTCATGGTGGTTACCTTCTGCTTGTGGGCCGGTCTGCAGCACTAACTGACTGCACATCTTAATATACACTTGATAGTGGCACTTGGTGGCCTCAAAACAGACGACAAGGCCACCATGTGGTAGCTCAAAGCCTTGCCGACATTCTGAAGAAACTAAAGCAAAAAATTGGGGCTCTAGGTGCTATGGTTCGGCCGTGAAAGAATAACGTACAAACGTACAAACACTTGAACATATGTATATCCATGAATGAATGAAAGAATGATGAGTTCATCGTTTGCAGTCTGCATTTACATGTCTATGTCGTCATTGTTGTCGCAAACCTCTGTGTTTCACAAGCATCACGTGTGTTAGGAGAATTGAAACTATTTATACCAAATTAATTTTATTGAACATGTTTAATAATTTTTCATATCAATGTCTTTGATAGCGTCTTTGGGCTTCCTGAAAAGCGCTATATAAAATAAATGCATTATTATTATTATAATGTGGATAGATTATTGCAACAATGACTTGTGAGTGTATATTGTTCATCTTTAGTTATGAAAAGTAAATCGACATGCTTTTATACCTTCAGTCCTGTCAACTATTAATTCCATCTCCAGTTCTATCAATGCAGAAACTTTATTTGTATTATTGTGTGCATAAACAATATATGAAATGCTATATTTATTTTTCACACTTTGGAATATATCTTGAAATCTGACCAGATATCATATTAAAATGAAAATGTATGAATTGGGTTATTGGTCACTTCCCTGACCAAAGTCCTTCTTGCCCGGTTGCTCAGTTTCGTCGGGCGGCCAGCTCCAGGAAGTGTCTGGGTAGTTACATATTCTTTACATTTCCTAATGATGAAGCTCACTGTACTCTTGGGAACTCTAAACACTCTAGAAATTGGTTTATACCCTTCCCCAGATCTATGTCTCCTCACAATTCTATCTCGGAGTTCTACAGACAGTTCCATGCACTTCATGGTAGAGTTTCTGCTCTGACATGCACTGTTAGCTGTGGGACCTCATGTAGAAAGGTGTGTTTCTTTCGAAATCGTGTCCAATCAATTATTGAATTGGCAACAGGTGGACTCCAAACAAGTTGTAGAGACCTCGCAAGGATGATCAAAGAAAATTGGATGCACCTGAGCTCAATTGGGAGTGTCATAGCAAAGGTGTTGCATACTTATGGGCTGAGTTATTAGACATTTCAGCTTTTCATTTTTAATTATCTTGTAAAAAATTATATATATATATATATATATATATATATATATATATATATATGTATTGTCGTGCAAATACCCTCCGGTTAATATCAGGGCTCGCGAATGACCAAACGGATTTAATTGAGGCGACGACCAACTCAGATTCGACTATAAAAGCACGGGGGAAAAGTGAAGAAGAAGAGGCGGAAGCAATTATCTGGAGAGGCTAACAAACTCAAACAGGAATCCGGGTGAAAAAGGAAATGGAAAATAATACAAGGATTTATTTACAAGGAATCACGGGACAGGGAAATACGCGCCGGTAATAAAATGTCCTAAATCGGGATCCCGCACAGCGACTTCCAAATACGAGACAGGGGAATGAATTGCAAAAATAACTGTCCGTCGTGTACGTGTGAAATGTGGTGCGTTTTAACTGTCTGCAGTCTTGTCCACCGTCCAACGCGGCTCCAAGCATCGGCGCGAGGAAACCCTCCGTCCGCTTCACCCATGCACTCCGCCAGGCCCGAGCCAACGCCCCACTCCAGGCTCCTCGTCGACCGCCCACGAGGTCCGTTCGCTCACAGCACCAAAAGCACCGAACACCGCTCCAAGCACCACGAAGATGGCGAATCCACGACCACCAGGGCCTCTCCAGATGAAGAGCCAAGAGCCAAGGACGAACAACGACAAGCGAAGGGCCAGCACAACTCAATACCAAGAGCGAAGCCTCGGTACGCCGCAATCCAAGCGCGAACCGTCAGCATGACTCAATCCCCTAGAGCGAAGCTTCCAGAATCCTGCCAGCGAAGCCTTTTGAAACCTGGCATGTGACGTCAGTTCTGGCGCATTATGAACCAGAGCCTCGTAGCTTCCCGCCGTCTCCCGAACCTTCTTGCGCCTTCCGCGCTGATTGGTTCACGGCTCGCGCCTTCTGCGCCAACCAATCACACGTTCCCTGTGGCGTAGTTACAGCTCATCTCATGCGATGTTGCTAGGCCAGCTGGTGGTGCGGCTGGCGGCGGCCATCCGGCTGTGCCCCGCTCTGGCTTCCTGGCGGTCTTCTTCTAAGTTCATTGTAAGGGAAGGGGAATGATTTAATATTGCACTAAGGACCTATCTAAGTGTTTATATGAGTATGCGTTGCCATAAGGGACAAAGGAATGATTACCAGGTCTGACACACAGGGGTCTCTTCTTAATCCATACAACTATTTAACACACGAACATCCTTGTATGTTCACAGGTATACTCTTACCCCGACAAACCGCCTAAAAACACAGAACTTATTACAGGTAGATTCCCTATCACAACAGTTGAAGCACGTTACCTATTCAGATCTATCTGGCTCTAGATATTGCTCTACCCAAATTCATAACACAGTCTGGCCCCCCTGCACCCCTTGGAACCATAGCTCCTGCAAGGTTCACTGCAGGCACTACCATTCCAGTCTTAACACTTACTGTCTCACACTTAATTAACCTATGAAATAAATCAGGAGGGCTGTGGGAAGTGAGCCGGAGCTACTTACCTATTCTCCTTAACAAGGTAATCCCCTTACCATCATGCAAATATGCACAATTATTTCGTTGGTAGCTCCTGTGGTAGGAGGAAACAAACAACACACAAAACTAACTTAACCACAAACTTATCCTTATTCAAAAATTCAAAACTTCCAATAAACATTTGTGCAACCCCAGTCTACAGACCGCGTCCCCCGGTGGATGCCACAAGACGCAACCTTACCTGTGGGGCCATCCTAATGCACCCCTAAATTTCCACAGGCCCTGTCCAGGTGTTACAGGTGAGTGACATGGCTCAGTGGATTTCGCCCTCATTCATTCGATACAAACCCCTTATCCACTCATTCTAATTCCAAAAATCCTTGCACACAAAATCTTTACGAAGCACGTACTGATTACACCCCCCTGCAGGACCATGGCATTGATGTTGTATACATGTGTGTGCGTTTCTTTCTATTAGGCAGCGGGGAGGTACCGCACAAGTAAGATGGTGGGGGCACTTCAGGCTGTGGTGCCTGCAGTCCCAAACACAAGTCAACCGACTCACAAGTTCATTGCCCCCCCCCCACCCCTTTACCTCTTGGCTCTGTGACAGCCAAATGGCCCTTTCCGCCATTACCCCGCCGGTGAGGGTCTCCACACACCAGGCTCCGTTGCCTCCTGCTTCAGCGCAGCTACACGGGTCGCCGGGAGTCTCCCTTACCCCACGGCGCCCAACCAGACCCTCCACCGACGAGCTCCAATTTCCAGATACCACTGGCTGCCAGGGGTAACTGCCGCAGATGGGGGGCCGCAGGCATCGCTCCTCAGAGCTTGATCTGTACCTGTGGACACACACACCTTCCCCTCTACCTTGATGTGCAGGTAATTTCCGGTTGGTCAGGTCCAAAGTGCCATCCACCCTCAAAAATCCCAAAATTTCTTATTGGGACGACCAAATTTTCACCAAAATTCACTTTTGTCCCCACAATACTGGCAGGTGTGTGGATCCGCATCCAGCAGTGATTATCACGACACAACTACCTGTGGCTACGACAGCTCCGCACCTCTACCATGCAAGGGTCATAAGACAAGATGGGCAGTCAAAACGCCAACATGGCACATGAGTGTCCACAAGGGTGCGACCCACCATCCATCCTTCGGCCCCCCTGTGAGGAACACAGCTGCACTAGCCCCAGCTGGCCAATGTGGTGAGCACCTGCTGCCAACACCGCCATTCCCAAGGCCTCGGACCCGGGGGGCACGGTCGCAGTGGGTGGCATCCAAACAGCCACGACCCCTGCACCTCCACATCTTCCACCAGTCCGAACACATGCAGCCCCCAGTGCCCACCCACACTTGACCACACCAAGGACCAGTCGACAGCCATGCTCCACCAGGAGACCCCCCCAGAAGACATGGTCCACAAACCTCGGACACCCATAGCACCACGTTGACCCCCAGACTACCCAACCACATCCCCATGACTCCGCGTCCCAAATATCAACACAGTCGCCCCCGCAACCAGTTGAAGGCTGTGTCCTGCTACCCTATCAATTTTTATCACAGCCTCCAACACTTTGGTCTACACACACCTGGATCAATAATGGTGCCACTGATGTCAGTGACCACCATGACATTTCAAAATTCACCCTTAGATTAGCATCTAACCCTCAGATTAGCCGTGCCAAACATTTTTTCACATTTTCCTAACCTCACCAAAGAAAGATGCTTTGCCATACACATGCCAGCCGAGCATGGCCCATATACTCGGCACGTTACACATTCCCGATCACATTCCCATGGCTCTCTTCCCAAACTGAGAGTCCACAAATCATAATGAGACATCTGTGGAAGATCATTCACACACCATCATGTTCCACAGATGCTCCAATGGTTGTCCAGCAGGCTATAATCCATCCCTGTCCATTCGGTTCGACCCGCGTCCATAGCCCAGCACAGCATGGCAGGTCACCACATGCTGGCTGTCCCAGAGTCTCAGGAGGAGGGTGTCAGGCCGCATGCCCAGGTGGTCACCACATCAGGCCCAAGTTGGCCATCCGCAATGCCACCACCAAAGCACGACCCACAACACCTTCCCCTAGTGGTCCTCAATATCTGCCATCCCAGGCTTGAGAAACCACCTCGGACCCCCCTGGAGGTCTTAACCCCCCCAAGGGTCCCGTGACCCTACCGGCCCGAGCCACACGCTCGGCCGGCGCCCCGACGGACAAAGGACGCCATACTCCACCAGACCCCCCGTGGGGCCCAGGTTGTACCACAACACCCATGGCTGGACCCCACGTCCAAATCTCGCCAGCCCAGCCTCCCAGCTGGCTGGCATTCCCAAATTTTGAAAGGGGAAAATTTTGCCCGAGGCCATCACCATTGACCTCCCCTGGTCCAAATCCCGTAGTCCGCGGACCAACTCCAACCAAGGCTGCTCCAGATCAAATTCCCATTTCCATTTAACTTTAAATTTACTTTTAACAATTTGTATCTCCCATCCCAAACCGCAGCTGCTGGTAACAACCCCCACCACAGGTTGTTCTGCCCCTCCCTGCAGCTGGTCCAAATTCCCTACGGGGACCAAATCTCCAGAGGCTCGATCTCCCGATCCTCCAATGTCCAAATCCAGCCCGGAGCCAAAACACTCCCCCAAATGGTTCTGTAATTTCGGAGCCTCCATTGCCCAATCAGAGTGCACGGTGAGGGTCCCCTCGGTCACCTCAACCTCCTCCTCGGACCGACTCACCTCCTCCCCGAAGCTCCTTTGGGCCTGAGCACCGTCCTCCCCGATGGTACTGTCACAGGTCTCCAGCCGCTGGATCAAATCATTTCCATCATCATTCCCCATCAATTCCGGCTCCGACAGGTCTTGATCAATAAATACATGGTCCGGCTCCATCACACGGACCCCCAATATATCTACCCCCTGTTGCTCTGAACCACCGCCCTGGCACAGCAAGGATTCAAATCCATCCCCTGTTGATGTGTTGGGGCATCCACCCTGCCCTGATACACCTCCAGGCCACGATGTGGGAAACATCGTCCATTTACCTGTTGACACTCCACATCTACCTGTACGCATTCCCCATTTCCTTCCAAATTTAATATAATTGCCATTCCCGGCTCCTGAGCCTCGTGCACATCTGCATGGGCCATACTCTCCTCCATTCCCAATTTGAATTCCCCCCGTTCAGATCGAATTTCTGCCACCCTTGGCTTCTCCTGGGCCCCATCGGCACCATTCGTTCGTCCTTCCCTCAATTTACTCGTACATTCATCAATTTTAATTCCCATTCCTTCAATGTGTCCCTCCAATCGATCACTCTGAGAATCCATTTTATGATTAATCTCTCCCTTCAATTCATTAATTTTATTAGTCATGTTGTTATTCATTTTCTCACCACTGAATGAAAATGAATGAATGATCGTTTTAAGGCCATTTTTCCTCGCTAGAGCGGGGGTTAGCCTTGCGGGCCCCATGACAATCATGGTTCCCTGTTTGAGGCAATGTTTTTATGTCACCACTACCGTTTATTAATTCCCTCATAAATTTCATTAAGGCCTGGGCAACTATGGGGGCTGTCCCTACGGCGGGGAGAGCTCCATCACTATGCTCCACCCCATCTACTTCCGACTCACCCCCAATGCTCCCCGCATCTTCCATCCTTTCTTCCATATCGCTCACCTCTTCCATCCGTAAAGAAGAGGTCGCTTTCCCGCGCGGATTTTACAACAGGAACCGATTAAATTTAATGCGAAATTTGCATTTATGTTTATTTAAATTATACAATGGACTACAAAATGTAAATGTTTCATGATATTTGTTATATTATATCACCTTATCTATCAATATTTTTGAAATGAAAATCAAATAGCTGTATGTTGAAATACGTTGAGAAAGTCAAAACTTTACATGGGGTGTCCTTACTTTTTCACGTGACTGTATATACACATATATATATAATAGCTTGGCTCGGCTCGCTGCGGTCGCCTCACCAAGCGTCTTTACTGAGGAACGGGCTTATTTTAGCTGAAGATAATGACTGTACCTGAGTTGCTGTGTTGTCATGATTTACACCAATCATAATACAAACAATTATTTTGTACAAATGTATTTGTTGTGTTTGTGATATTACATTTTTATAGGCAACTTATGTTGAAGATTTCTGTTGAATGTTTTTTTTTTTCAAGAAAGAACACCAGCACATACATAGGGGAGGGGTATGTGCAGACTGGAAGTTTGGGATGATTACACCTCACCACCACGTAATTCAAAACACCTCACCACCATGTAATTCAAAACACCTCACCAACAAGTAATTTAAAACACCTCACAGCCATAAAACACGTAATAAAA